>NW_009615050.1:0-48756 GCF_000690535.1 Cariama cristata
AAAAAAAAAAAAAAACAGGCATAGCACATGCTTTTATCAGCTACTCCAAGATCTGGCAAACTTGTGTCAACATCATAGCATTTAAGGCATTGTTTTCAACTTCTTTTTTGGTCACAGCCTCACAGCAGTACTGCAAAAAATCTGTCTTGGCTGGTAAATTCAGACTGTTTTCAAACAGAAAGCAGGAAACAGAGATAGGAAAGGAACAACTGAATGGAGAAGGGAAAAAGAGAAATTAGGCAAATTCATTAAAAAGAAAAGAAAAGAAAGAAAAAAAGGCAAAGTCATTACAGGGGTTAGGTAGGTTACCTGGCATTTTTTCCTTTTTTTGAAATTAGCATATGTTACTAGTTAATGACCATTAAAAACCCACACTGCCTCGTTGCATGCACTATTATTTAATGTATTTTCCATCAGTGAAATCACAGAAATATGGAACCATTTTTTGTCAGAGAACCTAAGGATGAATGTTGATAATCTAGGGAAGCCACTGTAAAAGCAAGAAATTGAATACTGTCTTTTCTTAACTCATCCACCCGCAAATAGGGGAAGTTACTGGTAACAGGATACCTCCAGTTATAAATAATATTCATTGTATCATTATGCTATGTCACAGCTGCTAATAAAACCTGGGATAAAACTGTAAGATAAAGTCAACACCTGAAATGGTTCATGATCTGAATGAAAACTTGCTTTATAAATACAAGTGGAAAGTGCCAGAAAGGTATAAGTTGCCTGCTGGAGTACTGCTGATTTGGTGGAAAATTGCTTCAAAGAATGAGCTAAAATGAATATGTTCAAAGTAATCTAAGATGCAAATGTAATGCATTGCTCCAGGAGCTCTTTGCTTGTTTTTCAGCATGACAGTTCACTGAACTGTACTGAGTGGTAGTCAGAAAATGAACAGATCTATTTTAACTTCAAGCAGATCTCAATGGCTGTAACTGGCAAAAAGATGATTCTTAGCAGTTGGAGATGACATCCTCCTTCTCTGCTTCAGCAAGCAGAAAGGATTTGGGAAGTAAAAGTAGACTTTACTCTATGTATCAGACACATAAACAGAAGTAATGGGGAAAGTTTTAATCTAGAAAAAAATGCTAAAAAGAATGAACTGCAATTAAACTTTGCTGGTTAATGCTGCAAAAAAAAAGAAATATATTTTCAAATACAGAAGTTGTGATTTTAAAGCACAGGATATCATTGATCTTCTATTGAAACAACAACAAAAAAACCCAGACATTTCTCATTAACAGAACAATAATGAAATAGTCACATTATGCTTTTGTTTTGAAACACATTCTGATATCTTCACCTATTTTCAACGGCACTTGTGAAGCTAGCAGAAACAGTAATGGAACATAGTACTAGTTAATGTATGTAAAGACATCATCATGTACCTCATAAAACACACATCCCAGTGAAAATGTGTCACTTTGAACAGCTACTGTATATGACTCCGATTATATTAGAAATACAATCTCATTTCATTGACACCATAAGGACATACTATCAGTGTTTCTCAAAAATCTCCATTTGGAATATTATCACATCTCAATCTTTTCTTTTTATAGCAGCTTGTAACCAAGTAACAGGCTGTTAGGTCAGTTTTGTTCACAGTAGGAGTTACAAAATAACAAAGGACTGGATTTAAAATTATGAAGGAGAAAATCAGCAACAAAGATGGAATCATTAGAAAAATTAGAATACACAATACTTGAAGTTCACTGTTGAGTTTAATAATGGGTGCTTTATGATTGAAAGACAGATTTTTTTCAATTTTTAAAGACTGATCTAACATACTGCAGAGAGGTAAAATTTTTAAATTGTTTCGGAAATATTTCGTGTGAAGATCACTGTTTTATATAATTTGCCAAGTATTTTCATATCTACTCCCTAACTTCAAGAAAGTGTTCTAGTTTTCAGATTCTCTTGACTCCTATGAATCCAGTTTTACAGTAAAGAACAGTTTCTGAGCTTCATCTGTTTTGTTGGTCAAAAAGTCTAGCAAATTACTTAACAACGTCCATGCTTAAAATTCATCAGCTGATTTTCCTGCTATTGACTAAATCCTGTTAAAAAAGATGGAAAAGCCACTTTAAGCTTTCATGTATATGGAAATGTACTAAATATCTGAATTGTCTGAGCTTTGTGGTGCAGTTAGTTAATACACTGAAACTGAATAAAAGAGATATTTAAAGAAGATGCAACAGAAGAGTGAAGTCATGCAATGAGACTGGAGAAAAAAAATATGGGACAAAGGATCAGCTACTTCACCTGGAAGATTTTTCCTGTTTTTCTACACTTTGTTTTGGAGCGTGATGACTTCACTGGACCTTCAGTTTCTGATTGTGCATTCCAGGTAGCAACAGTAACTTAATTGTGCATGCTAGCAACAACACCTGGCCTGAACACTTACTTGTGATATATGTCTTTATAGGTACAGCAGGTATTATATGTGGTGTTTCACCTTCAACTTAATAACTTGTTTCTAAATTCCATTTTAAAAGCTTGTGCTAACTTGAGAGAAAAAAATACAATCTTCTCTTACATATTACTTTTTCTGAGCATTTTTTTTTTTCTCAAAAATATTCAGAGAAGCAGGGTTTTATAGCAGGTATATGAAATACTGTTTGCTATACAAGGGTGGGGGAACTTCTCCCACAGAGACAATTAAATGAGCCAGACAAGGATCTGGCTGTCATCTTTAGAGATAGGACAACATATAAACTCTCACATTTAATTGGTGTGAATGTGACAAGAGAAAACTGAACATAAGGTCTCTAGACAGCCAATAAATCTGGCTTGTGTCTTTCTCCCTCAATCAAAGACAGAAACTGGCTATTCTTATATCTTGGGTTCATGTACATTTTTGTGCGTGTGCAAAAGAGGGCAAGAAAGAAAGTTTTAACTGGACAAAAATGCCACAAATTTGCTTGTATTCCTCTACCATCTAAAATATTCTCCCAATCCAATGTCCTTCTGAATGGGTCAAAACTGCTGTGATTTTAGTTTGATTTTTAAAGTCTCCTCCTGTTTATTCATTCTAGGTCAGACAAGCCAGAAATTTATCATTCCACAGACATTTCATTATTCATTTTTTCTCTTGTGTTAGGCACTGTACATCTCTAAGATAATATACGGTCTCTAAAGGAGCATAACATACAGAGAGTAGAAGGGGAAAGGAAGGCACATACCCAAAGAACAACTTGCCCAAGGTCAAAGAGTGGTTGTTATTGACGGAGGAAGAAATAAATCCCAGCTGTTCCGTGTTCCAGGCCAGAACCAGGACACTGAATGTATCACCTCTTTATCTGATAAGGCCGTGATAAAATTTAAGGGAGATTGGGAGCAGAAGAAATGCTGAATATTTGTTTATTTCCGTGGCCTTGCCTCTCAGCCTTTTCCAAGCAGCTCATACAAATCATGTTCATGACTAAGGAATGTCCGCTATGTCAATTCCTGTTGAATGACCATCTGTCTACTCCTATAACAGCCCATGAGAGTGTGTCATGTTCCCTGTGTGTGGAGTAGCCTATATGGGGTACCTTTCATGGACACCACAAGATCTGTTTCTTGCAGCAAGGACGACCTCTCCAGTAGTTGATGCAGAGTAGGGTAAGGGATAGAAAACCCGGAGTCACCAACACCATCACGGGAAATAAAATAAATCATCTGCAGAAGTAATATTTTAAGTAATACATCATATAATACTCTATATAGCGCTATAAGAAAGCTATCTTCTATAAGTTTGGCATTTTCTCTCTCAGCTTAATACACACCAGCTGAAACATTTGGGCTAAGAGTCTTTGAAGTTTAACATTAATGTAGAAATGAAGCAAACCATTTTCAGTTGTTTCACTTTGAACTTGCTCTCCTAGGTTCAGATTTTAATGTCTTTCCCTTCATTTTTTTCTCATTTCTTCCCATGGAATGAAATGCCGATGAAAGGAAATGGAAATGGAGGAAATGGAAAAATAAATTTACTCTGGGGATAAGAGGGAGATCAGAAAAGTTTCCGATTAGGATGATATAGGAAATGGCACAAGATACCCTGTACATAAATTTTGCTAGCAAAACGACCTTTGAATGCACCTAGACTTCTGGATAGCTGTATTTTAAATATTTCAAAATAAATAAAGTTCAATAACTCATAAGGAATAGAAGCAATTTATGTTAATCTTCTATTAATTATTTAGCTACGCAATCTTCATTTAAAGTGTTTCTGACAATCCTTTCTATGAGCTAAACAGCACATTTGAAAAATGAGCCTTGAACAAATACAGTAATTTTCATAATATTCTTTTATTCTACATGAACTTCCAATTCATGTGATGAATGGGAAGTTTTGTAGTGTTAAAAATCATTATGTGAGGTAATAACTGTGAATACATACTAATATTTTGCTATTCAATATTCATATCTGCAGCAACCATTCCATAAACTACAAAAACTAGAAGGCAGAACTTAGTTCAAAATAATAATTGAGCAAAAAGAAATACCACTTTTCAGAAATCTTTGGCTTAACTCTTTCACCACTGAAAAGAATTTCAAGCTAAATTAGAGTGTTCTACTGTAGTAAGGATGCTGTGATCTATTTTTTCTTCACTGTCCATTTAGCATAGATGTCACTTGATACTATAACTTCTGTAGCTTTGCAATGTTGCTTCAGTTGTTCAGCTCCTGAATAACCATGCAATAATAGATGGAAGAATTGCTTCTTGCTATGGATAGACCAAAAACTTTATCCCTTGAATTCTCCATAGAATGATGTATGCTCTTGTGAATTAGGCTGATGTTCTTAACTTTGACAATTTTCTCAGATGTGATGTAGGAACTTCCATTCTCCTGCCAGAGGAGACAGGATGTTAAGAAGGGGGGTTGCTGTAATATGATTTTATAATATATTCATTGTCATGTCTGGGTGCTGTGGAAAGGAATTCTTATGGAATACTGACACATACTTAAAATTTGGTTATCCTTGGAAATGACAAAAAAAAATTGGAATTTTTACTCACATACTCTCATGCTTTTAAATCAACACCCTCTTATCACATCTGCAGTCTCCTGAAAGAGTGAAACTGCCAGTAAAAATAAACACAGGATGTTCAGAATAAATGACAAACAAAAAATAAACAAAAATGTTCAGATCTTTCTCAGCAGGAGGCTGTGCGAAACTAGACATCTGGCCTAAGTTACCCAGAATAGAAGAAAAAAACAGAGGAAGAAAATGAGGTAGAAAGCAGAACAAACAAGCAAAAAAAAAGTGCTTCAATCCAGTGCTATCAGAGAGCCTGGGAGACAGAAAGGAACAGACTGATATGATTTATACACTTAGTATTTTTCCATGGATAAAGGATTCTGCGGCAGCATGTGCGTTATCAATAAGCAGAATAGTATCTACAATCCGTATTATCTCCACTTCACAAGGATTGTAGTTATGAGGTCTTTCACTATAAAGGCACTTTGGCTTTTCAAGAACTTGTGTTAGCATTTACCATTTCTGTGAGTCATTAACTTATTTGTTTGTTGTTTGCACATACACTTCATAATGTGATGACTGTCAGTATAAATTAATAAGATTTTACTGTATTTTACTGCTTTTACTTCCACACTGAGTTTCTATTATACCTATGATTACATAATCAGAAAATTAGAATGTACTGAGATTCGGTTATTTTATGACTATCTTTATATTGGTTCTTAGAACACTTTATTAAACAAAAAAGTCAGAGTAAGATAAAGATGGACAGCTGAAAAATTCTAATGGATGACTTGACCTTGACATTCTGCTAAGCTCAACCTCTACTAAAGCTGCAAGTTTTGCATTAAAAGTAGTGAAGAAAGCTTTGCAGTCCAATAAGTGAAATTGAAAAGTTAGAGGGTATCTATCTCATAGCTGCAGTACTGTTTCAGCATTAAAAAATGGGTTTAGTGCAAAAACAAAGCAAAATTATTCCAAGAGGAAAAACATCAATTTTAAAAAAGTTTTATTCCATCTTTTCACCAAAAGGTAAGATTGCCATACACTTTCACAATTATATTTCAAAAAGCTAAATTTACTTCAATAGAATTAACCTCTAAAAAAGAAAAACTAGTTAGAAGCAACAGATACATTCCTTGTTGTAATAGTTTTATTTGGTCACTGTTTGCATAATATAAGATTTTCAATACAGACTCTGTGTTACAAGAAAAAAACTGGAGGATGAAAAAGTAGTAATATACCTTTGCAGGACAGTAGGTCATTAAACTAGTCTCTCATAGAAGCTAACCTGCCTGCACCATAAATGCACTATTTTCAGTTTATGTCATTTTGTTCAGAGTTTTACAAAGTAGATCTCTGAAATTCAAATTTCCTACTCAGTGGGACTCAAACACAGTCATGGAGGATGGTTTTGAAGACAGATTATATCTCAGAACTAGAATGGTCAAAAATCTAAAGAAGTAGGTATATTGGATGTTAGGTGAGATGTAGATTCCAGTTCCTGACACAAAATGTAGGTTTCATCCTATTTCTTACCTCGAAAACATACTGTATTGCTTTGGAATGTCTCAGATCGTGACAGAGCTGTACTCAGAGCACCTCAGAAATATCTGGTCTCACTCAACATACAGATGTAGCAGTAAAGGGAATTAGAAAGTAAAATGGACATTTCTTCTGCAATGTCAGAATGCCAATGATTTCTGTGCAAACATAAGACACCAGAAACAAAAATTTTTACTCAGATGTTACATGAACAGTTGGCTACCTGTCAAGCTGTACGAGCCATTACATGGTATTATTTATGCTGGCTCATAGAGCTGTAGGTGCCCTATGGAGACAGGAGGAAGCTAATTAGAAATTTTAATAATTTCTCGGTACCTAATTTATCTACAGAGGTATCACTTATCTCTTAAGAATCTAAGCCTAAGAATCCACAATCTGTTTTGAAATGGAGTTGACATTTTTCAGGAAGAATACCTGTAATCCGGAACTTCAAAATACCACAAATTCAGACTAGCTTTTTACAATACTTAAATTTTTTGAAAATCCTACCCCTGAATCATCTGCTTGCGTAGAATACACAAAGAGATAAATGTTTTCCAGTATTGCTGTTTTTGAGTAGGCTAAATAATTATATTCCCACAATACTGCAATTAATATTTTCTGTTTACTCAACCTACAGGCTGCTCTAGTGCTTCTCACTTAAGTAACGCACAAGAATTCAGTGACTGAATATATATGCAAAACAAAATAGTGGGAAGCAAAGATCAGGAAAGTGTCATGGTTTCTTTTTTTCTTAGAGAAGTAACAACTTATTTTAATGTTTTGAAAGGCTGTCAAACTGATATTTTGGTAGCTGATTCATCCACTGACTCCTGGCTTTAACACTTCTTCCACCACCAAAGGCTGAAAATTCCTCATTAACACTACTCTGACAGATCATCATACCAGGTGGTACCCCTAAACAATTAAGTGCTCGTTCAAAGACTCTTCTTTATAATTTATTTCATTAAAATCAAAGTTTCCTTTCAGATTATGCAAACCATAGTCATTTCCACTGATGCTGGAAAGTAAAAAATATGTGCAACCATTACAGGACTGAGAACACTTACAAATAGGCAGAAATATAAATATAAAGAGGCATTAACAGCAGAAAACACAATGTATAATAAATAAAGCATGTAAGTATTTAATGAGTCAAGTCTTGCTATGAATTAGTGACTAAGTATATTACTGAGTAAAATGGATATTTCTTCTGCAACACAAATACTTTATGTGCAAACAAAAGATGTCAGATACCAAAAAACTAATCTTTATTCAAATCAAGCTGAAATCTGGTCTTACTCTTAAATTCAAATATTTTACCAAAGCTATCAGTTTTCTGCCTTTGAGGTTTATTGTTTCTACAGTTGACAAATATTTGCTACTAAACGTGAAATCTATGTGCAGGGTGAGAAAGGCCTGTGTCTTTATTTTCAGTATCACATATCTCCTTCTCAAAGATGACTTTTAAAGGCTTTTATGAAAGCAGTGCTTCATAAAGTGAGAGTGTGAGCATATTCTTACTCTTTGGGTAGTGTTTATGGGGACTGGGAAGTACAAAAAGCAGGACATTAGGAAATATCCATGTTTCATAGTTAAGTAAGGAAATTAGGGTTATATGGTGGAATTGATTTTGAGGAAATTTAGATTTATCTACAATGGAGACATCTTTGCTTAAAGCACACTGTCCAAACATGCTTATAATCAATAGAAAGAAAAGTTCTTGTAAGTATGGTTCATCAGACCCATTCTAGACACCAACCTTTGGGTAAAACAAATTTTTCTCTAGAAATGTCTGCTTTTCTCCCCAACTACAAAACGAGGCTGAAAAAAGAGTTCAGATGTAGTCATATACTTTACAGTCATATAGGTAGAAGAACCTACCCAAAGTTTTGGGTATGATGAAAGACAGATTTTTGAATACGGGAAAAGGGAAGGTAGAAACATGTCAAGAGCAGAAAGACAGAGAGAGAGGAGAGTTATTTTTGCTATTGTGTAGCAGATGTGTGGCACAAACCCATGGCAGCAACATGTCCAGTCATCGTCTCTTGCTGCCAGCAGCCATACTGCTCTTGGGACCAAGTTACAGCCTTCACGTGGTGCTGCAGCCTCCTCCATAGGTACTACAACTCCTTCAAGGATCTCTAGCATGATAATTCATAGAGGGAAAAAGGGAGATTTCACAGTGGGAACCAATGAGCCTCCAGTGCCGAAGTACAGTTGTGGTAGTAAGATGGTTGCCGTCAGCCCGTGGGTGTGCTGCTGCGTGTACTGTTGAGTTAACAGCGGGTGTTCAGCAGAAGGCACCACATTCTGCCTGGCTCATATATATTTTTCTGGGAGGAAAAAAAACCTGGAAGAGAGACTGCGAAGTTAGCATAAGTGGATATTTCTACTTCTCAGTAGAAACAATGGGCCTGTTTATGGTGAAGGTTAACATCTGTATCAACTACAAAATGTGTCAATATATGAATGTATGCTAGAAATTCATATGAAAATCATCCTGCAAAGGTAAAAAAGCCTCTACATCAGGACTGTATAGCAAAGGACTCGGGAAGAACATGATAACCCCCAAAAACTATGTAATTCCTTACTCCCGGGGAGGTTCAAGCTGTTAAAAATCTCTTGGATGCAGCATGGGTGCAGCTTCATTGAACCATTTGGTTTGTACCTCACGTGTGCAGTTGGTTTCTGGCACTAACTTTTGGATCAAGTAAAGAAAGATCTGGAACAAAATCCTTGCCAAATAAAAACTGAGTAGTTGTTTTCCTGAAGGTTAAATCCACTTGTGACCTGTGCACAGTCCATCTTTCTGCTAGTATTAATTAAGCAAGCACAAGCTACACCACAAGACCCTGAGACAGTACTAGAACGGATTTATCAACAGCGAGTTGTTACAGGATTGCAACAGCAGGGGAAAAAATATCCTGTGATGACATTCCTCTTACTACCGAATCAGACAAAAAAACGACTTTTTGAGAAATACTTCTTCAAAGAAAGTTGGCTGGAGGAAAAATTCTTCTGGGAAGTGCATCTCAAGACATCCTTGTCAAAAAAATATTTGCGGCAGAAAGAAATGCAAAGCAAAATGTTTTTCTTACAGAAGTCTAAGCACAATAGATATACTGAAAAATAATTTAAGGTGAACAACCCTAAGAACGCATATTCATATTAAACTGAAAAGCTGGGCAAACTAATGAACTATTGAGTGATACTATGCATCAAAACTCAATCTGTTATGATAGGCTGACTCATGTGAGCTACACATCTGGCCACATGAACTTAATTTTTATGTTTTATTTTTTATCTCTTAAGTGCATATTTCCCACTTGAAATTTGTTTTCTGGAAACACTGGTTACCATTTGTTATTTTCACAACAAAGTACTAATGGCTATGCTTGCTGAAGTGTCTTTAGAAATTAAACACTAAATTGTAAGTGAAACAAATCCATAATTTTTATGTAAATACAGTTTTTGCAAAGACTTGCATATGTGTCTGATTATACTGAAACAATGGTCATATAGAATTCAAAGTATATCAGGTTTTCTTTAGAAAATCAGAAAATTTTACTCAGAAAAATACAGTTTTTAAGTTTTGTATAAACTATTAAGGCTATAATTTTCACTTTTGGAAAGAACTGTTGACAGTCAACAATGACATTTGCTTGAATCTCATTTATTTTGAATACCTAATATAATACCATATTAACAAAAAATAAAAGCCTTAAACCTAAAAAAGTATTTATTAAGTATCAAGTTATTACCAAAATACTGGCAGAATGCCTAATCTACATGACAGCCCTGCAGACACCAGTGTCAAATATGTTTGAGTTTCAATGTCGGGTACTCACTCATCAAATAGCTATCTCTATGCGTGATATAAAACATTTATATACAGCTGCATTTGCAACCCATACAGGCTGTTGCATCTCATTCTACATTACTGTTTCTGAACAATGATCTTTAAATATCACTGACATAATTTTGTTGTTATGAATAACATTATTATAATTTTAGGCTGTTTACCAGGCATATAAAATGTACTGTAGCCTTGCTGTGGTACTGAACTTTTTATCGGGAAGAAACTAATAAAATAAAATCGTATGTATAAATTTTCTTATATTTCTGAGAGACTGCAGTCAATGACAAGTATTATTTACCACTACTATTGTGTCTAGGAGCCTTAGACAAATAGCCTATTGTGCTAAGTACTGTATAAAGACACAACATAATACAACCTCCATCCCAAGGAATTGATAACATCAATAATACATAACATTAAAAAATGAAATGGGAATTAGAAAGAAGAAATATATGAGATTCATAAAAACATATTACAGCAGACCATCAAATTATTGTAGGTATGTCTCCTGTTTTTTCGATGCAGGAAAGTTTTCATAGAGTACATTGCCGTTATGCTTTCAAGTAGTAACAAGGAGTCATAGAGACGTCAGAAGATGGATAGGCAAATAAAATCTTCTAATGGTCAAATTGCTCATTAAAAATAATCATGAAAGAATTACACCAGACTTGTATTCAAAGATCACAGAAGAATAATATTGACTTTTATATGAATCTTTTTCACTGTAAGTAAAATTGCATAATTTCTAGATATTAGATGATGCCAGATATTAATTCCTGTACATAGCTTAGAACTTTTATCTTTAGGTTTTTCACCATAAATTAATTTGAGAAGTAGTCACCTCTTTTTTTTTTTTTTTCTGCAGAAGAGGTTATATTTATTTTTTTTTAATCTATCAGCCTTCTCCCCTGAAAAATATCTGCATATCTTTGCCAAAACCATCTGGAAAAACAGACACTAGTGGTACTGATCTAAAAGTGAAAACTCAGTTTTCAGAAATAACTAAAAATTCTAGAGTGTTTCAATTGTCTTGCAATGGATATATTTTCAGCCCATAAATTAATTCTTTCCTCCAATGTCACTCACACTATTTTATTGAGAAAAAATGTCGTTTAGTGAAAGACACGGCTTTTTCAGGAAAAAAAACTTTCAGTCTTTATTTGATAACTTTTAATAAAGAAGTAGTTTTTAATTAAAAAACCAAATCACTGAAGCTACTATTTTACAAGGAAAAAAGGTCTAAAAAGGACTGGTTTTTTGGAAAACAAAAAAAAATAATTAACTAGAATATTGACAACAGTTTCAAAAACTTTTAGTAATTTTGTGCTGGTATAAATATTTTAGGTAAAAAAAGAAAAATGAGTTTTAACATTGTTCCACCTTAATGGGTATACTCATACTTGCATATCATACTACATGCAAGTAGCAGCAGCAGAAGACTGGCAGACATGTACCTAGAAACTTCTATCCTGGTCACCTCATGGGAATGTAAGTAGCCTTGAGGTGACTCCAGAGACACTGGAGGGGGGGAAAGGAGGTGGGAAGTGATGATTGATGGAAGTCCTATGCCCGTCAGTATGGATGACCTAACTCACAGCGTCCAGCCCATTCTGTCAGTGCTTATTTCATACATCCTTTCAGAGACGTAGGAGGCCAGCAGCAGCTGTCAGGCTGATGTAGGATACTTCTACACTCAAAGTCTGAGTGTGTGTTCAGTCACGCTAACCTCAGATGGCTCTTTTGGTTTGATGGTTACACTGATCCAAACTCCAGGTGGCCTTCATCTGACAGTATAGAAATTGAGAGATGAAAGAAAGACATGAGGTTTTATTTCATTCCTTGTCCCATCCTTCTTAGGATGAGGCAGAACAAAGCTGCTTCCTCTCTGATATTCCAGCTAGGATAAATAGCCTGAGGTCTTCATCTCTTGATTCTTACATTACAGATGGAAGAATAGAGGCTAGCTTTCATAAAGCTCTTTTGGGTTTATTATTGAATAACTTGTATAGTGCAAAGACCAGTAGGTTGACGGTTAGCCCTGCTATGCCTAGCCTTGTGTTTTCCTTGCTCTTGGGATTTGTGAGGAGCTGGGGATCATCAAGTAACATCACAAGACCTCTGCATCAATAGTAGATTGCCAGAGACCAAACATCTCCCAATCATCCATTATTTTCTGCTTGAGAAATCTATGTCAATATATACCAAACAATAACAATTGTTATATCATTTCTGTTATGTGGAAAGATATTTTACATGTAAGAGGAATTTCCCCAGTATTCTGATTATTTTTTTACTCAAACAAAAAACACACCTAAAGGACAAAGAGAATCAGTTCTATGCATGGAAGCAATGAATACTTCAGATTATTTCCTCATCAGTTACCTCCTGGCTTTAATTATTCTTTCCACTTATTGTGTGTTTTGCAAATGTTTGAAAAAAAGTTTATATAAGGTTGAAGGCTTAGTCCCCTGAAACACTCTGTAGCCCAGAAACTGTAGTACTTTTGAATACATGCATACACACACCCATGCCCATATACATACATTTAGATAATTTTACAGTATGTTACACATTTCATTTGGGGCAAGTCCTACATAAACTAGACATTTACTCTGCAATTCCAGTCGACTAAAGTTCTGTAAGAAGACCATCTAACACACAAAAGATCTGCCATAGCAACCACAAAGAGTGCTTCTCAGGTTGAGAGAAAGGACTGTAGATATGAGAATGAAAAAAAAAGTGTGGAAATTATTGTAATTTACATTTATGATGTAACCGCCTCCAGACAGATTAAAATCAGAACCCTACTAACAGTCACTTTCATAAAGCAGCTTGTGGTATTGGGAAAATGTCTTCTCTTCTGATCCCTACCTATTGAGAGAATACAGAGAATACACAAAGCTCGGGATTCAGTGTCAATTAGAGAGCAACTCTCTACAGTTTGCCCCTGTAGTAGATGTCAGGCAATGAAAGGTTACCAGCTGGCTTTGGAAGAAAAGAGAATAATATACTAATAGGGAAATGTGTCTGCTGTTTAGTCTTATTCTATATTTAATGAGATTATTGTAATATGGTTGCTATCTCAGCCTCATAAAAACACAGAATGCCTAAGGAATATCTTCTTCCCAGAAGCTTTTCTTTTCATGGAGAAGGAAATGCTGACTCTCCATAAAACACCATGTACCCTCTGTAACAGTAACACAACTGCCTCAGAGTTTCAGTGTCATTCTGATAAAAGTCTTTAGAAACTAATTTCTGCAATGGTATAATGCCACCTTTATATTGTGCTGGAAAAGCACCACCCGGAAATGAAAGAGAAGGAGCCCAAGTAACAAAACTTTGAAGCTTTATAGCTTCAAAGGAGTGGTTAAAAATGTGTAATGTGCCAACTTTTTTTGTTTGTTTCTTAAAAGTATAGAAATTAGAGATGACCTCTCTAAACCATACAGTTTTTATTTAATTAGTTTTTGGATCTGTTCTCTGACTTACTTAATTTCATGATCCCTAATATACTTGTGATGTACACATGGCCCTGATAAACCCTAGTTAAAGGCTAACAGCTGAAGCACATTAGATGAATATCCTTGGAATTCAAACACTGCTACTTGTAAAATCAGAAATTAAATCCTATTCAAAACAACCACAAGTGGATGATCTTACATTTTTAAAGCTGCAAAACCCAAAGGCTCAGCTTGCTCTTAGTCCCTTTACTGAGATCATTATCTTATCTAATAGCCTGAAATTGCTTTTCATATAGTCGGTCCAGTTCAAGCAGTTATAAAATCCTAACTCTGCTAACATTGCACAAAATTGAAAAAGGCTGGCCCATAAAGAAGCAAATTTCGATTAAATTCCAAGAGTGAAGCCAGTGTGTTGAGAAGTTTGGAGGCCACTATGGGAAGGTATATACTAGTTTGCAAGAATAAAACCTAGTCAATAGTCTGCTTTCAAATGATAATGTCATGAACAACAAAGGAAAATAGCTCTTATGTTAGATAATAAACAATATCTATCCTAATACCTACCCTCATAAACAATAACTCCTAAAAGACATTGCCTAAAGTTCTGAATATCCCACCTATCTAATTCATCCATTTTTCTGGCTATAAATGGCTCATCTGTACAGTTGCATAAAGTTTGTTTTGCAATAATTATTTTTTTGTGAACTACAATTTATTACAACGGATTTTAGTAATAGAAGCTGCTGTATGAAGGTAAATCCAGCATTGTTTATGTAAAAGCACAAAATATTGCTCCACTCAAACACAAAATCAGAATAAAACAGTAAGTAACCTGGTTTTTTATTACATGTCATCTGCTGATATATGGAAAATTATGAAAAAAATAATGTAACCTTCAGTCTTCTTTTTTCTGAAGTTCCAGAAATAGTAAGTAGTTGTAAGCAGAACTTTTGTTCCTTAAAGAAGTTTATGCATCCTCACCTATCACTTTTACAAAATAAAAAGTCAGCAAATGTACCTAATGCCAGTAGTGTGTCAACACTTTACGACTGGACAGTTGCTGAGTAGATACTTCTCTTAACTTGAAGGTAGATTGAAATGGTTGCTCTGTGAAATTACTCAGTCATAAAACTAAATGATCGAAATTACTTGTGGTCTCAAAGCTTAGTGAAAGAAAGTGGCTGGGGTCATTAAAGGACATTATAGGATGCTTTGCATGGATTATCTTTTTTGTCAGTACTGTGTTAAAATTTTTCACAAACATTGTTTTTAATGGAAAGCATTACAGTAATTGACTTATCTTTTTTGTCTGTTTTCCATGTGATATGTTAAGATATTGTTTTATTCAGGTTTTCTTGTTCAAGTGCCTGAAAATGAAGTGTTTTAAGTTTCACCTAGGAACAGAAATACGTTGATTTTAATCATACTTGGAAAAGTTCTGAAAGAGTTGCAGTTTAGTTTTGTAATGACCTGTGAACTGGTCTCTCCAGCTGGATTTCAATTTCTATAATGCAAATCAGTCTGTAGTTTCCATGAGTCATCACTTCTTTTCAAAGCACAAGTTTTGACACGTTAGGGGAGGCAAAGTAGAACCACAATGACTAGCCTTCAGTCCATCGGCTACCAAAAGAGCATTTAGATTAGCAAATTTGTCTGGTTTTGTTCGCTTCTATTTGTCAAGCTGCAAAGTTTTGCAAGAAAAAGAAGCCAAGAGATATCAAGTATATTTTCATTCTCAAATTCAGTAGTGGTCAGAATTTATAGTCATATGGCATTACATCTTTGTGTGTTTCAGTTCTTGAAGAAATACCAGCATGGTCAGGTATATTTTTTAATCTTACAACATGAGGTTTGCCCAATATTTTGAAATTTTGCTAAGTTGATATATCTAGTTGCTTGGTCCATCTTCTGCATCTTGTTTGTTGTAATGCAAGTTTCTATAAAAGAGAATCCCAGTATGAGTTACATTTAGTTGGTGGTTTATAAATTTAATAGATACCTCCTTTTATAATACAGACATCTAAAGTACACCTAAAATGTATTAACATAACTTTATTAAAGTTTCCTAGATCTGCTGAAATCAATTAAGAGATATTAATTTACTCCACCTCTAGTTCCTGTCTGATCGCTTACAACTACTAGTCCCCACAACTTATGGCCTCTGACCTATAAAAGCAAATGTTCATCTTTTTCCTCAAACCTTCCTAGTATTTTTCAATAATAATATAACCTTTTATTTGGAGTAGAAATGCTGTTTCTTTCCCAGATAAGAAAAGCAGCTATTTACATTAGAATCTAGTGAATGAAAATAATTTCCTGATACTGGATTGCAATACAATAGCATTGCTCAAAATCAGAGCTCCTCCTGGTCTGTAGGATGGTTGTGTATTTCTGTGTGTAAGCAGTTCTGACTTGTTTCCCTTTTGAAATGGAACCCTTGAAAGCTACAGCTGCAACTATGAAAATGTATGAGGAGTTTAGAGTCTTTGTGAGTTTTCATTCATCTCCCTTTGACAAGACAGCAAGTTGTTTGTGAAAGACCTACATCAGATGCTTATGATTATGTTATGCACTCCCATGGTAATAGGTGTCTCATTTTATTTCAAAGTCTAGGTTTTTCTGTCCTTTTGCAGTCATCTTGAAGTTTCAATACAAGGAAAAGGTTCCTGTGAATATTCTACTTGCTGAAATTTGAAATACAATGTATAGACTTTTGGGAGCAGTTTGCCTTTTCCCGTAGGGGTGAGATGGCAGGGCAATTGCAGACAGTGAATTGTTGTTTCAGTGGCAGAAGTGAGGCACAGCTGACATGAGTAGGGGGATCATTCCCTGAAGTCTCCCCTCACAGTCTCACAGTGGGAGTCATAAAGGAATAGAAATTGCAGTTCCTATACAGAGAGAAAGTATTAGGTGAATATGCACTATTCTACCCTACAATCTAGAGATCCCAGCAGCCGGGAGTCCCTGGAAGACTTGTGAAAGTGCTACAAGCTAAAAAATATTTTCACTCTTGCTTCTTCATACCTAAAACTCTTGAAAATCCCACTGCTTGAGCCACATGCTGATCTCCAAGGCCTAGCACAAAAGAGCACAAATAACACTGACCAAGCATAACAAAACACAGAAGACAAGAAAACCAAAACAATCACAGACAGCAGGTGATTACGTAATCAATAAGAAATTCAGTAAGTGTGGGAAAATACTCAGACAGCCGTTCAGAATAAAAGCCAACATTTCAACAAATACACCTGTATAAAAATAAGTAGTGTGTCAGATCAAATTGGGCAAGTTGACAGAGTCATGTCACTTGTGTTCATTATACATGAAGATTATTGACCAGCATCACCAAGTAAAAAAATAGGAGAGACAATTGAAAAAAAAAACAGGAAACAAAAAGACATAGACACAATAATGATATTTGCCGAAGTCAGAAGGCATAGGAATATAATCTTGCACTTAAAGAGCTGCAAAGAAACTCAGTTAAGTTCAAAGCCTTTTTCAGTCCTTCTTGTTTTTATGTTCTTAACATGCCTTTAATTTCTCTGTTCCTCCTGTGTAACCCAGAGCTAAGAAATTCTAGATTTTCCCATATACTGTGCCCACATTTAAAGGGTAAGCTGAGGGACTTCTTTTACATAAAGTCAGCAATAAAGTGCCCTGGCAACTTAGTTCTGCCTTTTGAAAAGAATACCTAACTATGGGCTTTGTTTCTTTATTCCAAAAATATTAGAAATGCAAATCCACTCTCCAGGAACAATTAATTTTGCTTGTGAATATGTTGTCAACTGTTCACAGACAGATGTTTTATTTTCTTTCTGCACCCTACATACAACTGTTTCCTGTACGAGAGATCTTGGTCTTGTCATATTAAGGTATGACAGGCTATGAGCCGTCCAGATGATATGAAGGCTGTGGAAGATTTTCTTTCGTTTGAGTGCACTGTGAAAGTACCATGAAATCTCCTATTTGAGCCAACTGTGAAGCTTCCAGAGGTTTCCTCTGCAGCAAGTGCTAGGTTAAGATTAAACCAGGCAAAATGCCTGAAGAGATACTGAATAGGTTTGATATAAATTACACTGTCCTGCTGGTTTGAAAGTACACATTACTAGAATCATTAACCATAATCATCCCCAATTACAAGCACTGTAAGCACACATACAGCAGACCAATAAATGAAGCCATTGTTTGCATGCAATGCCCATAATTTACAAAGACATGGCCACCTCATCCACAATTTGACACAAAGCTGCAATCTCCAATAGAATATTCTGAATTATTTTTAACTTCTGAAATTGATGCATCTTTTACGCCTCTTTTTCTCCTAATTCCTACTAACATAGTCAGTCTTGTTATGTCTCATTATTCTAGTTCATATGAAAAATGCATTTTCAGTTTGGAAGGGACTCAGGGTGCTCTTTCTGAATTCCTGTAAGCAGCCAGCAGGGCTCACCACTCCAAAAGTTTTCTTCGAGAGGATCTGTCATTAAGTAACGTCGTTGACATGTTTCCACAGTCAAAACAGCAACTAGAAAAGGTACAGACCATGATAACAATGGAATGAAATATCTTATTAATAGACTTGTCATCCTTTTTGTGTCACCTCCTACAGTATTACAGTCTTCCTACCAGTACTGCATGAGTGCAATGCTTGCAGCATGTACAGCTCATGTCCAGATGGAGAACAGAGTTAGAGTAGATTTTAATAATATATAATCTATCGTATGGTGTCAGTAAGTAATATTACAGTGGGTGCTATTATAGTAATCTTTAAATTGTCTCCTACTTTCTCTAATGAAACGACAGTGTTGAGAAAACAATTCGTTATGGTAATGGGAGGTATTAAAAAACCCTCCTGGTTTCACTGGGGTATGTAAATATATCTTTTTTACTTGCATATAATATACATTACTGCAAGTAGGGCTGATAACACTACCTATTATTAGAGCTGCCAGGTATTTCATAATAGAAGGGCTTATTTTCAGTTGCTCGTAGTTTTATAAATGTTACATATTTGGGTTAGGATTTCTTTTGCTTTGTCTGCCACAGGATCAGAGCATTTTCTCCTATTTGGTTAAAATTTTGCTTAAATACTTTAGTTGCTTCAAGAGAGGGATTAACAATGTTAATTTAGTCTTCTGTCTATCTTAAAGCATAGGTATTTTCATGTCCCCTCAGCTTTTTGAAAACAAGGCTTGAAGGTGATTTGGGTTCAGGTGTACACATTTTGTTATGCCTGTGGAAAATCATCAAAGCTTAGTCAATTTATAAGTTTTTTAAAATTGCAATTTGAAGTGAGTTGGAAACAATTTAAGATTTCAGCAGGTAGCATACTCTGAGGAACCTACACTGACTATGCCATATGATGACATTTTCCTAAAACTGAGGTTACAAACTCCTGTAGGGCTGGCTCTGACCTTCCCTGAGCTCCAGAATATCCACCTGGCAGTCCATTCACAATGTGCTGGTGAGCAGTGCTTTTTACGCTGTTCTAGATGTGCTGAGTTTGGAGAGCACCTACCCAACCTCTGATGTGGATAGTTGCTCAGCTATCAATGTCTGCTCAATTAGAAAGAAGTGGAGGTAGGTGAAGCAGAGATGTGTTGTCTCCGAAAGCCAAAGTCTGCTGTTTGGATGGGAGGTCAGCTCTGGTTCTCTCTTTGGCTATGTACATAATCTTCCCCCAGTGAAAGTCTTCTGTGGATATGAACAGGCATCCTACGTAGCATGGCCAGCTAGTGAGGTCTCAGTGTGTTGAGGACTTTCTGATGAGACGTATCATATGTGAGAACAGAGGAGCTCTGGAGCAGGGAGCACAGCATTGTAGTCAATCTTGTGCTGATCTGTGGGAAGAAGCTCTTGGATCACAGATACACTACCACCAAACTGCCTAACAAACTTAGCAAGGGATAGCCTGCAAGGCTCACCACTCCTGAGTTTTTCTCTCAGAGGATCTTTCACTAAGTTTTCCTGCAGGCCACTCTCACACACACAAAAAAATAAATTAGAGTTCTCTAAGTCCAGTCTGAACTTGGCATTTGGCTGTGAAAATCCTCCAGCAGAAATTTACAGACCAGTCATGCGGGATTCCTGGGTCTCATGACACATTTGGGAGCTCTGTGCGTTGTTCTTTTTGCCTTTAAGAAGAAGTTATGACAACAAGCTGAAACTAGCTCAGCACAATCTGGTATAGCTGGGAATCTTTTAAATAACTCTTTCCAACAAGCTTTGGGAACGTATTAAAAGACCTTTGGCCATCAGCATAGCTGTTTCTGAATCTAGTAAGTAGTTACTGTAAACAGGAGATTTAAGCTCCACATTCTTTTTAGCTTTACATCATCACTAAACAGATTTCAACATAATAATCATGTTATTTATTGCTTGGTCAGATTTAGGATTAGTTTGGCACCATAGAAGGGATAGCTGAGAATATGAAATGCAGTTACAAATTACTTCCAGGAGCTTTTTGAAAGTTGCAAGTCTTTAAATTGAGTCAGAAATACATCATTTGATATTGGGTTGTGAGTGGGGGGATAGTATATGGGAGGATTTATTTTCTGAAAAAAATTGGAGTTACTATTGTTCTTGACTTGGCTGGCTAGTTACCGAATCATTTTTGACTTCACTCTAAACCTGCAGAATATTACATCATGGGAGTTCAGAGTATTCCCAAGGTCAGCAATAAACTTGCCTCAGAGCCAAGTTCTTGATCTTTATTCAAACATAGACTACTTTTGGCTAGATTAAAAATATCAGACTTTCCCTTAAACTGTATAAATTCTCCTTTAACTTAACTTTGTGCACTCATCTTGCAAATAATACATTTGTTCCTCTGGGAACCACAAGAAGAAGAAGGAAAGACTGTCAGTACCACAACATCTGTCTAGGTCAAAACTTTCTATTATTCCTGAAATAAATCTCTTGTTGTCATAATTTGGTTAGATCAGCCCTCTAGTTCTGTTAAGAAAGGCCTTTTGAAATTTAAAGTCTCCACTAAAAATGGACAAAGATGGTGAGACCAAATTATTCTATTATTCTATTATTTCCAAAGGTATCACACTAATTAAGGGAGTCTGCAGAATCTAACAGTTTGAAATTCAAAAGAACAACAAAATCAATCTGCCAATGCAACAAACATACTAACGTATAAACAAAATGTGCCAAGAATAAACTCTGACTGTTCCTGGGTTACTTTAGTATCTATGTGGAGTGGACACTCAACTCTTATCTCTCAGTTCCCCTGAAGCTTCCACCTAAGAGTGGTAGTACCACCCAAAAGCACTATTATGTGGCATTCATATAGAGTATGTAGATTGTGTGTTTTGAGGGCCCTAAGAATCTATAAACATTCCAAATGAAGTCTTATTTTGACCAATATTGGAGGGATCAGTATGGATTCAGAGCTAAAGATGATATTGTTCTTTTAATTAGCTGTTTAATATAGAGAAAACTATGGTATAGAGAAAATTATGTTTGGTTTTTTTGAGTTCAATTGACAGATAAAACTTCTTTCGTGACACAGTTGGGAGAGTGTACAAAAAAACCAATACCATTTTCTGCGAATATTTGCCAAGGACATACAAAAGGACCCCTGTCAAGCTTGCATGCTTTTTTATTAATGGCTACCGTGCCGCTACCAGGCTTTTCTGGAGCTAAAAACTTTCTATCAGAGAGCTCAAAAAAATGCCTGGTTGTAGCTTTGTTGAGAGGGATGGTATCTTTTGGATGGATCTCCAGGTACCAACAACTGCAGGTAAGCACAAGGAGACACAGCCATGTTCAGAAGCAGGTGGGTGACGTAGTTAACAGCAGAGGCTTAGCTGAACAAACTGAAAAACCAAATACTTAGCTGTGCTAAGGAGAAAAGAATTTATTAAGGGAACAGGTGCTGGACTGTGTAGATGATACCCTTGTGAAATGAAATCCGTAATCGTGAAGAATGAATTGCAAAAGGCTCAATATGTCTAAATCCTTTTCTGAAATGCTGTCATGTAAACTTCTTGACTTTGCAAAACCAAACAGGAAATTTTGCATGAAAAGGTCTTCCCACGATTTTCTAATATTTCCTGCTTTCCAAAGCAATGAAAATATTATGAGTATGTGAGTATTTTTGCTCTGGAATCAGAATGTAGAACTACAGAGGTGTCTGAAGTCAATTTATTTCAGCTTTGTTCAATATTTCAATCTCAAAATTTGAGTCAAGTTTCTTATGGAATTTCTAGTTTTTCTATACTTGTTCTACCATAGGGACTCTACAAGAACTGATCAGAAGGTACAGATTTTATTTCCCAAGAAATTAATATTTTTTTTTTTTAAAGAGACTTTTAAAAATCAGTAATAAAAAAAGTTAGTTTGTTTTTCTTAAAGAAAGTTTAAACCTAAACCTCAAATTAATTAATTAATTAAAACCTTCATTTGGAAAACGTTGAAATGAGATTCCAATCATTAGTCAAAGGTCACAAAGTTTTCGAGTGTCTTATTCATCAGTGAACCAATCTGTGATACAGCTCTAGGAGTTTGTGGGCTGTGACTCCCAGAACTTCAAATTTATGTCTCAAATCCCAGATGACTCAGTGAAAGGGAGATTCACAGGGCAGAATAGAGGTTTTGTTTTGGAAGAAGCTTTCTCAGGATTTCTTACCTTCCTGGAAGTCATTATGTCATAAGCACTGAGAGTCAGCATTGTGGGAGTATTTCAGAGTTGTGGCTTCCCATACAGCAGCCACCAGACAATTAAAATAATGGTTGTGTTTTGTTTCAAGTCCACTACATCCAAGAACAAACATTGCATTGCCTGAGAGTTTGTCTTTTCCTGAGAAAACATTTAGCATGGGGAAAAAAGTTATAACTACCAATCAAAAATATATATTTTCTTTTTTCATGGAAATACAGTAGATTATTTAAGGTAATAAATTCCAATACAGAGATAGAAATCAGGCCTCTTCATTTCTGTTGTCTTACAAACTGTACAAAAAGCATCTCATTAATTCATAAAAAAGAGGTTCAGAATTATGCCTAAAAAGAATGGTCAATTTTAGATTCATTAAATTCCTGAAGGACTTTGTCACTGAGGAAATTATGGAGGTCCTATCACTCAAGTTCTTTGCAAATAGAATTAGGAAACAGCACAATACATTGCAGGGATAAAGTCTGCAAAAGGCAGCTGGGAATAATGAAGGCTGTTCCTTTAATTCTAATTCTATTACTGGAAAGATGATGAAACAGGAAGAGCAAGTCTTCTTTTAAAGAGAAGCTTTTAATGAGATTGAACACCTGAAAGACTTATCCAGATGTACAGACTAAACTCATTGCATAGATAACAAAAGACAAATATGTGTGGGTAGTACAAATTTCCTCTTACTCAGACATGTTAATTCCATTCAGTCTCCATGTACTGCCTCTGCAAAATATTCTCCATTATTTGTAATCCTTTTGCTTTTTAGCCTAATTTCCTATAGACAAACAGTATGTATGATTATTACTAGCTATGCATGTGTTGTATGTCTGTTCTCCCAGTTTCAATAAAGTTGGAACAAGCATAATGTGTTGTGAAGATAATTATTGGTACCAGGAGATGTATGAAAATAGGCAGGAAGAAAAGAGAAACTCTTTTAGTGTCCCATAGACCTAGAGTATACTTAAAAGTACCAGAACCACAACAAAACCTTCAAACTATTCTCATATCTTCTTAGCCACCTCAAAAAGACAGAAATCTATGGGAAATGATGTTCACTAGTTCGTGTGCTCAAGGAACTATTTGTATTCTTTCGTATTTCTTAGCAAATGGCAAGCTTGCATGCAATTTGCCCTGAGGTTAACATCAAGTATTTCCAGAAACAGATTAAAAAGGAGTAATTTTTTTCCAGTATGGGTATGATCTGGGATTAGCAAAGAAAGGATCAAGAAACTAGAAACTTCATTGATTTCTTTCTTTCTGAACTAAACCTATGAGTAACCATGCTAAAGCAATTTTCTTCTCCTCTGAGTTACCGTAAAAATGTATGACTTACCTAATATCTATTTATTGTCTAAACCTACAGTGCCCAGTCTCATCTTTTGATGGTAACACAATAGTATCCTCAATATCTGACATCTAGGGAATTATATCAGGTTTATTATTGGCTGCTATGAAACAAATATTCATGAGAGATAAGCCCAGATTTCTGCAAGCTTTTCTGGAGAAAACTGCAAAGCACACAGACATAATTAAATATTTCTACAAGCAGCTCTGTAATTATGACCAGCAGTGAAGAAGAAATCAATCAGCAGCACAGTCACATAGAATTAAAAGACACAAACAAGTGGTAAATAGGAGACACTTGAGTTGACAAAATTCTATATTTCCTGCTACTGAGACCTATTGTATACTCTGGTGATATCTTTCATGAAAATTCCCCTAAACTAATAGATGGACCAGTGTAGAGCAATCAGCTGGTTTTTCAATCAATTTGAAGAAAGCAGGAGAGACCATAAAAGAGGATTTTAAGTTTGCAGTTTAATAACTCGGTTTATTAAACATTCAGCACATCAAACAAAGATGGAGCAGAGTTCAAAATGACACAATTGAAGTAGGGAAGGATCTGAAAAAGAAGCTGCACACCCATGACAGGGCTTCAACGACCACCCTGGTTTCTTTTTGTTGTCCCTTAAAAAGATTATATACTGTAATTATGGTTGCAGCCCCTGTAACACACCATGGGATGCAATTTGGCTATTACCTGGGCCTATGTTATCCTCCACATTAGAGAGATGGCTATAATCTACGGCAAGTGTTGAACACCTTTTACGTAGTTGTTCCATCAACATCTACTCCGCCTTCTTTGTTTTGGTTGTAGTAAACACTTAAATTGTCTAAATACTTTTGCATAAGCTTTCCTTCACAGTTTCATTTCTTTATGTGTATGTTTGATATGCAATATGTAACCCCAGAGAGACCAAGTGAGAAAGATTTCTTTTTCTCTGTACAATTGCGGCTTCCATCTCTTATTTAAGGCTCCAAAAGTCTTAACTTCATTTTGCCCCAAAGAAATATTGATTATAATCTTGTGCCAAATCTGGTTTTGGGCAGAAGAAAGTTTCTGTAAATACATTGATCCTTTCTTTTTTTAAAGTCATTTTGTCACCTGGTAGCATGCAATCATTAAAGAGGCTGTGGCCACCTTAGACTTCTCATATTCATGGAGCCATTCTCTCCTGGCAGTGAGACGTTCTGTCACTTTGAAAGGATTACCTTGCATTATAATTCAGTGTCAGTGTATCGAAATCTATAAAACCTTCTAAGTGATGGATCTCTGCAAATCTCCTTTTTTTTTTTTTCCATTTTATATTGTCACATTGTCAATCAAGACAGTCCAGACTCTTTTGATACACAGGAACATGCCTCTGAAATCTGCCTTTGAAACTCTCTTACAAAAAGCAAAGGTTTAGAAATATATACAGTGATCAAATGACATAATTTTCTAGGAAATTCACCATGGGACTGTATGGGTCATCTGGACTCATAATTTGCTGCTTGAGAAATTATAATAGAGTGGTTCTGTGAGAGTCCATGCTTCGCAAAATCTATAGTTTATAAGTCAGAGATCATGGTTATTTAGCTCTCTTTGAAGAAAAAAAATAGCTATGAGACCAAAATAGATAGCACAGCCAATGACACTGGGAGTACTAAAAAGAAGGTGATGATCAAGACTTGCATTTGTGTCTGAATGACTTAGGTCTTGGGACATATTGCTCCCATGGAAGAGGATTACATCTAAAAAGTGAGTTTCCCCTGTATACCTCACGCTTTTTAAATCCCAGGTAGTTTTACCTTCCTGTGTCTGTGAGATTTATGATGACCCTGTAAATCACAACAGACTGAGTTTCTGCATGCTGTGGCTCATTGCAGGTGTCAGCAGTTCGGCTCACTGATTCGGCAAATCCCAATAGAGTGCTCTGCTACAAAATAAGCAACTGGTAGCTGGGTAGTATGTGTCCCATGAGACAAACCACCATACAACGTAGATTTGCCCATTGCATGTTGTTTTGGTCTTATGACCTTTTCCTCAGTGAATTGCACCTTTTTCAAAGCTCTCCTGCAAATGACAAAGGAGAATTCCTATCAGAAAGTGACCCTCTTCCCACTTCTACAAATGTAAAGCTCTCTCCATCCTCGAATAAGAGGAAGACTTGACCTGTCCCTCTTCTGATAGCATTGTGGTATTTGGATTTTATTTTGCCTTTTTTTTTTTTTGGGGGGGGGAGGGCGCTTAAGGAGGGAGGGAGAAGAAAGAAAGGAAAAAACATTTTGTTCACTGTATCTAAGTAACACCAAGATCAGAGTTGGTCCCTGGATGTTTGGTTTAAATTAAGTCATTTTTTGTTAATTTGTTTGTTTGTTTTTCCACAAACATAAGACTTTATATAAAAGGCAAGCACTCAACAAGTACAACTATATAGCACTAAATCACTTCTAGAGTTAATTTCCAGTATGCATTTCTTACTGGAGGAACTTTTTCAGGTTATTCTCTTTAAGTCTTCCCTTTTTGTATTTACATAGATAGGCAAGTCGTTAATTAACTCATTTATAATTTTTGAGAAATCCTTTGTTCTCTTTGTTTTATTTTCCTGGATGTAAAATTTATTTCTGCACCTATGATTTATTACTATTAGTTTTAAACCAAAGTATTATTTATTATTTAACATTGTTTTAAAAGTCAAAAAAGCCCAAATCATTAATATTTATTTTCTTTCCTGAAGAAAATGTCTAGCAAATATAACATTGGGGGTTTTTTTTCTGACACTTTCCTTCTGAGACAGAAGAGAATTTTATATGAGAAGAACTTACTTGAAGTTTTTGTTGTTGTTGGGTTATTTTGAGTTACTCTTAGGTCCTCAGACAATTTCAGAGGAAAATATCTGACCCTTTTTTTTATTGGACTTTGTTAAAAAGTTT
The DNA here is from genome assembly GCF_000690535.1 of Cariama cristata. Taxonomy (NCBI): domain Eukaryota; kingdom Metazoa; phylum Chordata; class Aves; order Cariamiformes; family Cariamidae; genus Cariama; species Cariama cristata. The sequence goes on from NW_009615050.1 coordinate 26,778, forward strand.
TGATTCTATGCATGCCACATCAGGTTAAGGTGCTTCTTCTATCTACCTCTCTTTGTCTAAATAACGTTTATATCTGAGGAGCCTGAAAAGGTATGCTTTTTCAAAAGCCTTAAAGAAGAAGTTTTGAAAAAATAATTTAACAGATATTAAAAAAACCCCAACCAACTAAACTCTTGAACTTCATTAGTAGAAGGTTAATTATTTGCAGGATTTGTTTTTTAAAGAAAAAACACAGATTTTGAAAGTGAACACATTTGTGGAAAAGTGTACAAAAAATATTAAATGTGACAGATTTCATGGTTGGAAAAAAATTTGAAGGTAAAGACTAAAGATTGATAAAACATTCTTCTATGCACATTTGTTAAGTTATCCTGTTACACATTAAAATAATTCTAATGAGAATATTAGCAAACAAAAGTTGAAATATCAGCTAAATTCTTTGAAAAGGCAGAAAAAAATATTTCAATCCATCTAAGCTTCTTTTATTTAAAATATATTAATTATATATATATTAATATGTTGAAAATAGCCATTTCCTGATCTTATGATGTTGTTTACTACCATCTCACTAGAAATAAAAATGTGCTCCCTCCTCTGACTTGCAGTGGAAAAAAAGAACCAAAACTGCATAATCTTTTTGCTTAACATGTCAGAATGAAGGTAAAACAAACATTTGAGATTAAGAAAGCTCAGAAATTAAGAAATAATATGGTATGATATGGTATGCTATGCTATGCTTTGATTGTCCCATAATAACAGGGTCCATCCAGTACCTTCCTGGAGCAGAAGCTACTTTCAGTGCTAATTATAAAGGACGTATTGTAGTTAAAGTCCTACACTTAGGACAGGAGCCTAGGCCTGATTTCAAACCTAGGCTTGAAGACTTGTGGAGTCTCCTGCTCTGGAGATATTTTAAACCCGCCTGCATGCATTCCTGTGCATCCTGCTGTAGGTGAACCTGCTTTGGCAGAGGAGTTGGACTGGGTGATCTCCAGAGGTCCCTTCCAACTCTGACTATTCTGTGATTCTGTGATTCCTTGGAAAGGCTTTGCATTTAAGCCATTTAAGCCTGTATTTTTTCAGACATAACTTTGATATTTCAGGTCTTTGTCTCTAAAATTGTGAAAACAGTACTTCCTCATCTCAAATAAATATCTAATAATAGAATAATGTTTTACAAATGTGAGTATAAGTTATATACTCCTGTAAGTTACATTTCATCTTCTGACAGCTTCTTTCACAGCACAACATCTAACACTCTCTAACGCTGAGGAGTCAGGCTACACATGTCCCCTGCGTGCCCGCACAGGGAAAGACAGACAGCTCCGCCATAGGAAGGCTCGTTGCATGGCAGGCACTAATTCACTCACCTACCTTCTCTTTTTCCTCCAAACAACTCTGTTGTTCTACGTGTCAATCCACATGTAGGAAGCCTTTATGGCTTGAGAGACTGGGTATTTTTGACAGATCCCGTTATTATTAGATTTAGAAGCAGGGCTTATGTTAGGACTGTTTATTGTTGGTTTCTGTTTGGGGTTTTATTCATCCTTTATCACAGGAGGACTATGTTCTTTGTTTCCTGTATATTGCCACTTCAATTAATGCCCACCAAAATCCTATATGGTTTAAGAGTAAAGCATCTTGCTATCATCTGGGCCTGCAGTTAAAGAGGTACACAGCCAAAACTGCAAGCTTTTTCATCTTCTTGTACAATGTCCATAAACACTGTCTCACCAAATGTTTTCTAATATTCAGCCTCTTCATTCTCAGTGTGAATGCCAGAGAGATACTCTTTACTGCTGCACTGTGATTATAGGACTACACTGAAGTGCAACACTATCAAGGAATGATTTAGTATATTAAAAGGTCAAATGTACATTTGTGTTGGATTTTAACTTTGCTAAAATATTCTTGAAGTGATAAATACTTGCTTAATATGAGTAATTCTGTGCCTCCTTCAGCTCATTTTGGCAGTTGTATCACTGTGAGCAGATTGCTATTAGATGTTACTCTTCGTGAAAATCTCATATATTTTAGTAGGTTCTTTTCTTGAATACACTACATTTGCTTTACATTAAAGAGGTTCAAATTTTTATAGAAATGTCAGATACCATAAAACTGAAATTATTGATTCTATCAGACAGATTTCGAGTCTTTGTAAAAATAGATTGTTCCAGGTATTTACTTGTTTACATTTTTAAATGCAGAATCTGATCTGAATTTTATTTCCATGCACATTAGCTCTAACCCTTCCTAATCCGGTTTTGTGGATATTAACATCTGTTGCAGTGTTATTTTTTCATTTTTAACTACCAAGATCAAAATTAGTCAGTTTTAAAGCATTCATTGAAAGTATGTTAAATATGTTTGTAACACACTATTTTTTTCCGGTAAATAATTTGAAAATAATAAACTGATTGAGATTGTTTGCCAATTCTTCTAAGTACAGATTTACTAAATATAACATAAATGTATGCACCACATAGCCATTATGTGACTGAACAAAACACTCCCATCACACAATGATCCCAAGGTGTGGATATTTCAAATAAATGCTAGTTTTTTACTTATAGGAAATTTTATCTTTTGAGACATGCAGGCACCAACAAAATCTTTAAAATACAATATTTGCAGCACATTGAAAATGTAAAAAATATTAAATTCAGCAGAAAGGAATAATCCTCTGGAGAAAAAGACCCACCCAGTTCCTAGTCAAACTCATCCTCATGCCTACTAGAATTTAACTATTAGTCATTTTGAAGACCAATCTGACGGAAATGGTGCACATGTTCTAAAAGGCAGTCAGATCTAGGGTCTGGTGAGTGACATCTGAAAATAAACTCCATAACATTTCTAAGTATGAAGAATTCTTATGCCATGCTAGGAAGCAGATGTGATTTCTCAGTATTATCCAATTTTTTTACTACTATGGGTGTAACTGAATGCAGAAATTAACCTTGCATGATTTAGTACTCATAAAAACAGTAGAAGTATTTTGCATCTATTACAAATGAACTGACTCTTGGAGTCATGTTGTTAAAGGAAATATAACAAATTATTATTATTAATAGGTAGAAAAAGAGACCTTGGCTTGACATGAGTAAACAGAAACTTCAGTATAAGTCCAGAGGGGTCTTATTAATTTCCCCGAGTCTGATTAGAAATTCAGTATAGAGAAAGGAAAGTTATTGCTACATCATACAGACCAGAGCAGTGTTTTAAGTCCCCCAAACAAACGTATCCACCTTGCATTTCACATATAAAAGAGGATGGAGAGGAAGTAATCTTAGAAAACAACCTCTTCTCACTTCTTATTCCTCATACCCATTAGGTTACTGAGTTTAACATTAACCTTTACTGATCAGGGGAAATTCTTGTGGGTATCTTAATGAAAACTTCTGCCTAACAAGCACAAATGATAAAAATAATACACCACAAACTGAAATCTATTTCTGAATAACTGTGCCATGTGAGATGGTTATTGACACTCAGTTTCTTCCTACTGCCATTCTGCTAGATACCAATTCCTACCCAGCTCTGTAAAAGGCCTGGAGAGACTACTCCTTAAAACACATCATTTGAGAAGTGTTAGCTCAAATTACCTTCATCAGCTGGTGAGCTGTGGTAAGCAGCTGGAAGTATTAACACCCAAAGGTAGTGCACACAGCTGGATCTGGAAAAGGACATCTGGTAATGGTCTACAGCTGTGTCAAGAACAGGACAGAAAATAACTGAAATTCATGTAATCTTATTTCAAAATCAATTGCAAGCTCTTTCTCTAAATTCTGTATTAATTAGTGGAGTCTTGTCTCAACAAAGGCACAGAAAGAAGACTTCAAAGAAGCATTGTGGATAAATAAAAGTACAGAAACAGTTGTCTGTTAGGAGGGTTTGAAAATATTGCAATGTGAAATTTAAAGAAGCTGTGGAAAAGATGAGATTTAGTAAAAGTCCCTCAAAATTCGCCTGTTTGTAGTACAGGCAATGGTGTCTATAATACCTGCATTTTGTCTGTTTGCCTATATTTTTTCGTAAAATAGCTCTCAAGACTCAATCAACCTTATTTCAACAGACTGCAATGAGAATTTAGATACCTAGTTACAGCACCTTATGCCACTTTGAAAATCTGTCTTCAAGTCTATATGAGATTGATAAAATAAAATAAATTATCAACGTCGAAATTAACTTGAACAACTCCTCTAAAAATCCCCAAATAATTAGATATTTATAAAGATAATGAAGTGTCCAAAATTACATCAGATATAAAAGGAAAATACTTGGAATACCCATAAAATGTCCTGCAGAAGCTGATTTCTGAAATTACTACTTTGGGAAAAACTCTTACCAAATTGCGTGTCTCAGTTGTGCTCCTTGAATTTCCTGCTTTGCAACACCTGCTGAAAGGAAGGAGAGGGATAGAACTATAGAAAGATCCTCAATAAATTCCACTTTTTCCAGTGGAAATATTCTAATACTACAAATGTGGTATTGTCTTCTAAGCTTACCCTGAAAATTTATGAGTAATTAGTAACCTGTGGTGATAAAAATAGTTGGATTCCTGACTAGTAGTGTTTCCCTGTACCACATAACAATGTACTGTCAATATAATGTTGCTGTTCCTCAAAGTGTGCATGAGGAAGCAAGGAATTTTCCTTTCCTGTGGTAGGATTTTTTTTTCTGTGGGTTTCCCTGGGGTGCTTCATGACTCTGCATCCCACTTATGGTGCAATTGATCCCAGAGGAGATAATGTAACAAATGCTCTGAAATTAAGAGAGGTATGCATTTCATATTTAGTGCCACAGAGTAATACATGCAGGAGTTAATATAAAATGGTACCCATTTCACTCTCACAGAGTTTCGATTAAATCTTTTTTTTTTTTTTTTTTTGGTCTGTGCTAACGTTAGGTTGGAGGTAGCTGTATAGTATCAAATTTATTTTCATCATGCTTTGCCTGTGGAGGTGTGATATGCGTAATTGAAATTTTGACCGTCTTTTCATTATAGGAAGCCTAAGCTCATCCATCAGTGCCAGAAGCAGGAAGTTGGTGTCATACATCAAGCGTCATTTAGCACATGCACATCATTCACAGAGATCAATTATTATAATATTTATTTTAAACGGCATGGGTTGGAACCAAGAAAGTGAGACATCCATCTTTATCAGCTGCATACCTTTAATTCCTAGCAGTGTTAACTGCAAATTTGGTGGTACAGCCAGCCACACTCCAAATTTTGTACAAGTAATAATTTTTAATTTCATGTAGACATATCCCAATTTATCTTCATGGTTTGTCTCTTAGAATTCAATAAATTCTTGTTTCATGAAACCAGTCAGAAACTCCTTGCTGAATAACCCATAATAACAGCAAGCTGTTGTTAAGCAAGAGGTGACTGTATTAGCTCACTGTCACTGCTAAGATACAAGTTAAGAAAAGAGGATGAAAAGGTCTTAATTTTCCTAACCCCTCTGTACCTCTGCGCAGGCTAGACTTTGGGTCTTTCCACTTTCAGTGTTCTTCGCTGTAATGATAATCCATATATGGAAACATGACAGAAAACAGAAAAGTATCTCTAATACAAGCTAAAATCTGAAGTTATTTTCTGATGAATTAATTTTCTTTTTATACATTCATAATTCCCCCCAACCAACCCTACTCCACCCGTTTCCTTCCACCCACTCTTCTCTCCTCCAGCTTGTCCTTCTTTGCTAGTGGAAATACTGAAATTTAACATCAGGAAGCCTGCTACTAGCTTTGATGTTAATAATTTACCCAAATTGACAACAGATATAATCACTTTTTAAGTGTTATCAAGAACAGCTGCTGTGAAGAAATTCAGTGTGTAAGATGGGGATGGGGAGGAGGGGCTGCTGGTAGAATGGGAGGGTTGGGTTATTATACATGCACAACATCCACGGTCATACTCCAGGATAAAATGAAAGATTCTCTGTCCTGCATTTATGCACCAAAAGATAGCTCACAAAGAAGTAGCTATCTCCTTACTGAGGAAACTAGTAACACGCAAATTTAAGAAATGAAAGCTCAAGATACCCAAACAGCCATAGAATAGGCTGGACATAAAAAAAAAAGTCAGCAGATCCCACTGAAGGCAGAATTTTATCTATCTAAAGGAGAGGACAGAATTAAAATGAAAGCCAAAGTTGCAACTTTTTATATACTATGCTCTTGTGAATGTGTTCTTATACAGTGTTGGTGTGTGTGGGTGTGCATGCATGCACACGTGTGCTTGTGGGTATAACTAATGTTCAGCAGAGGAACTGTGGAACCTCGTACCCCCAAGCTGTGTGTGTAAAAGGTGCTCCTAACTGCAGGGAAGCTGAGGGAAGCTCTCTCTGTTCCACCTTTGGGAGCAAAAGGAACGAAAATTGTCAGAAAGACAACTGCCACCTCCCAGAGGTGTCTCACCCTGCAGTATGAGGTGGTCTCAGAACCAAAACCAAAAAAAGGAAATATCCATCACCAGTCATAGGAGACTTCATCTTCCTCAGTGCTGGCTTATTTAAGTAGCTGGTATTTGACAGTCTGAGGGGATAAAATCCAGTCTCTTTTTATTCCTAGTACTTAATTCCTATTGACCTTATTGGGATGACATCTTGTGGGAAGGTGGGACTGTTAACTCAAGGCATTCCTTTTGGTTGTGTGAAAGGGTGTCAAGCTCTCTGGAAAGTGAGGAGTGGACACATGAGCGTAAAGGAGTTTACCTCCCTGGTCCTTCCCTTGGCAGGGGATGAAGAGGGCAGGCAAAGCCCAAGGACACTGTACAGCTCCACACCACTCCTCGCTCAAGCAGTATATGAAGACTTAGTCAAGGCTTCAAGTGTTGCATTTGGCAGAGAGTATGTCTTAAAGGTCCCAGGAAAACGATGTTAGCAGGGGAATTTGCAGCCAAATCTTACATGAAGCATTAGTTGTACTGGATTTGGCAAGTTTCTAGAAACCCTGAAAAATACTGACAACCAACTTTGCCAGCATTTTGCATCCAGGATTACTATCCTAGAGTGCAGTACATCCGTATATTTCTGGCAGTAATTTGGAAAGTTGCTTTTGACATTTTAACCTACATTCCAATGAGAAAGTTCAGTTTTCTGGGGTTTTACAAGCACTGAGGAACATAATACTCAGGAGTCATCGAACCTTGTCTTGGATTTTAATATCCATTAAGTGGTTATTGCAGATATTAGGATCCTTTGAGCAGCAGGGGCAGCATTTACCTGTGAACTGGACCTTTTCCAAGTCTAGCAAAAAACAGGTTAGATCAGAAAAGGAGATCTTATAACAATGACATAATAATCATTTTAAAAAAATGCAGAAAATGAAACTATAAACAGTCGAGTTCCGGACTGCTGAACTCTTGCGTTTTTAGAGTTTGTTGACCTTTTGCTTTGCTTGTTGACCCTTTAATGTAAAACAACCAAGAAAAAACAAAGTAAATATTAAAAACCCACAGTTAGCTGAAAAATCTTGAGAAAAGGAAATTTCTTACAAATTTTGAAGAATGTTTCCATCTCTATTTGAGTTCTAATAAAACAGTTTTTTTTTTCACAGTACAAAGAGATTCAAGTACCAGAGCAGGGCTATTGTCCATGTTTCATTAACAGGTCATTGGTTCCTCCTCTTTTAAATAATTTTAGTCACCTTTCCCAGGCTACTGACTGTCACTGTGTCATCTTACTTCCATCTAAGAGGAAGGTCAAAGCTGTGACATTCTGTCTCCAATTGACATTAAAATTGTACCATAAGCAAGCTGCAAAATAGTTTTCAAAAGTGGTGTTTAAATACCATGTGCATGTATGTGTGTATTTGTAAAATCCAAACCAAAACACTCAACTGCCCAAACTTCTCCAGTGGATGGAGGGAACAAATGTGCGACAGATGCTACTCACCTTGATCAAAGCAGTACTGAGAGCTTTCTATTACAAGGATGAGCATGCTCTGACAAACTACAGAGGATAGATAAATGCTCCTCTAGTTCATGAAAGAAAAGAGCATCTTTACATCTCAAAAAACAGCTCAGAACAGCAGAGCCTCCTCACAATAAAATAACAAGCTCGCAAATTAGATAACAGATAAGCACATGTTTTATTCCCTCCTTGAATAAATAATGAAAGCTTTTCTTCTAGAATTCAAGGGAGGAGTCGGCTGACCAGCTGGTCATGTTACCAATAAATAATTAACTACTTCATGGCAAAAAGGAATGAACAGTGTATTTTATCATTTAATAATGCAGTTGATTACCTATAGAACAAACTAACAGAACTGAAATCGTACCTGTATAGGATTTGCTCAACAAGGAAGAGAAAAAAACCAGCTTTTTAAGTACCCTTAGTCAAAATATTACGACTTTTCAAAACCATTCAAAACTCTCTTCTGCCAGGCTGATATAGATTCTTCACAATATTTTTTTTTTTGTCTTACAGACAGAAGACATTACGTCAGAAAAAATTATTAAAGTTGATTTTAGATAATAAGATTGTGGTATTTTTGGACACGTTGGCTGAATGCCAAAAGAAGTTCCAAATAACCATTACAGGGTCATAAAATAATGAAATCTTGTTCTGAATAGGCCCTACATGACAAAGGAAGATCAAATTTATAATTACAGCTGGAACAGCTGCAATGAACCTTATGCATGAGCAAACATGAACAAATGTACGTGTAAATGATCTTTTCTGAATACAAACCAGTAATCACAGTTCTGTGCAAATAGACATTTGCACAATATTGCGTTGAGCATCTGAATATGGTAATATGATTTTTTGCTGGTACATGAATTATGTCCATTTCAAAATACATTTTGTAGGTAATAAATTGTTGTTTTGTTTGGAGTTTTAATTTGAAACCAACATCAAAATGTCCTTATTGTATCTTTTCAGATAACATAGTTTCAAAGTAATTAATGAATTTGATGAATTAATGAATATGTATTTTTCAAACTTCTTCAGTTGCTGTAAAAAATTTTTGCATTTTACTTTCTTTTCATTAAAACCTGCTTACAAAAGGCATTGCCTGAATTCACATCTTTCTGATATTACATGCATAAAGATAAAATAGTAAGTGATATGTTTAGAGAACATTATGTAGGACAGTGGTCATTGCTATGAAAATAACTCTTGTACAGAGCTCTTTGCACACCTTAAAAGAGATCTGATCGGAACTGGCCAGGGAGAGAGTTGTGTTGCAACTGGAGCCTGCAACCAGGAGGTCAGTTGTGTTGCACTAGCCACTTGCACCTATCAACGGGTCATACTGTCTCTCCAGATGCTGTTTCTGTCCTTTCTCTAGAATTTTTTTGCTGAAAGTCAAAATACACTGTACTTCTCTAAGTATATCCAAAATAACCTTAAAGCTAGCACTACTGAAATCAGCTCCATGCTTAATGTCTACTGTTTGTGGGAAAGTAAAAGAAAGACCAACAGGAAACTTGGCTGCCCTCTACGAATCCTGTCCTTCTGGGACAAGACACTCTTACAGTGCGAGGAAAATGTAAAGGCATTTCAAGCTGTTTTACGTGACTCTTCTATCCACTTAGAATTGGAAGGGCAGGTAACTAGTGCAGGAAGCAGCTATATTATCTCTGTTAACGTTTTACCTGTGGAAGTGTGTTAACTTCTGACAGACTGCCCTCAGGAAGAGCAAGACCACTGTTTTACCACTTATGAAAAAGGACTTCAGCACAGCACACACAGACCTGGAAACACGAGAGCTTCCCACAGAAAGTATTGAGTTAAACTTGTACGATTTATTAAAATCAATCTGAATTCTTTTTTAAAAAGTAAAATAAAGTATTTATATGTTTCTAAAACAACCGTATTCTTACACAAGAAAGTCATCCAACATGTGATAGTCCATTAAATTGCAAGATATTTTTGTTCTACGGGTGAAATAACATCTCAGATCGGATGAATCCCAGCATTTTAAACTTTCATTAGAATATCAATAAAGTGCTGTGGGTTTTTTTCCAGACTAGGCTCTCCCTAATGGCAGGCACTCTAATAACTTGTCATCTTAATAAAGACACCACACTAGAATGTAGTAGTAATGATAGTAAAGTCATTTTCCACTCAAGATTTTATGTTTGTACAGTAGCTTTTGCTCTCTAGAGGCAAAAAGTGCATAACAATATTAGTCACCTGACCTAACAACTTTAGGTAGTATTTTATTAAACAAAAGGTGCCTCAGTTTAAGCTGAAAATAAACCAGTTTGATAGAGGCAGGTTTTAGATTTTAATGCCTGTTTCTCATAAGAGGGATATTTCTTTTTGTAAATTAGCAAAAACTTGAAACAGCTGCTGTGACCATGTAGAAAGCTGACACTATCTAACAGGCATTTGAGGGCTGCTGAATCTTTTCTGGCCACTTCATCAGCTGTTGTGAAGCGAACGTGTACACGAGTTGTGTTAGGAAGTGATGTTGTTTTGCTTCTGCAACAAAGCAAATTCCCTCAGTGCCTTTCAGTGCAGCATCACCAGGCTGGCAGTTTGCCATCTGGAAAACTGACATTTGCCTCCCCTGGGTCTACTGAACAGTGCTGCTGCAAGATAGCATTCGCACCTAAAGAAAATGGAAAAGGGAGTAGCAAGCTTGCTCAGCACAAATGAGAGACACGCTGATGTTTTCCTTTCAAATGGCAGGAACTGTTGGCCTTTCAGTGTATTTTTACTCAGCACCCTTTATGGTAAAGGTGCTTTTGCATGAAAAGAACAATGAAGGTATGTATTACATACTGGCCATCTCCTGTTCCATCAGTCAAGCAAGAGTTATTTAAAGGACTAGTCTAGGTTGTGAACAACTTACAACCTGAATCATTCAACATTTTTTTTTGGTAAGAGTTAACAGTAAGGAGCACAACAGAGTTTGAATCTGACAATCTGAATTTCAAAAGGAGCTGTTTCAGAAGGAGTTCTCTGTATGATAAAACTGGATTATAATAGGAGAGCTGTGGAGTCAAACATTGTGCTTAGGCCAAACTTTGTTTGGGTGAAAATTACTCCTTTGTACAGCATTGAGAGTTCTATTACCTCCTCAGGTCTCAAAATAGAATTAGAAGACATGGGTTGACATAATGAGTTAAGTGCTGGAAATAAAACTGTCATGATAAAAAAGCTTATGATGCAAACACTGTTTAACTCCATTTCAACAGTGACAAATTTAGCTCTGGATTAATCAGGCTATTTTCTCGTGCTTTCAAATGTACAACCTGTTCATCATTGCACAGATGCCAAAACTTCTTATACTTTATATTTGCCAGTCATCTAAATGAGATGTAAGTAGTTCATAAGATATGTTCTAGTTACAGTAAGAGAGTAAATTTCATCCTTAATCTATTTTCATGTTTCATATTCTTTGTTGAATTGAACTGGTAAAACTTCAGTGCACAGTTTACATTTTTAAGAAGAAAAGTTCTGATAATATAACTTTTGAGTAAAAGGGGCAAGATTTAAAGGAAGAGGTGTTATATCTTTATTAAACCAAAGTGCAAGCTTTTTTTGAAATATGAAATTCCTGAGACTTTCATGGGCAAACCACTCAATACTTTTCATTTCAAGGATTTCTCTACTATCCAGAGAAAAAATAAAGACTGCCTTTTATTTCATAAATGTGTTATATGTGCACAAATGTGAAGTCAAACCATTATAGCACACTCAGCTATCTGCCAAAATGGTTGCATAACAGTCTGGGTTTTTTCCTTAGGGTGAGGATGAAATGTCTTTTAGCAAATAAATATAAAATAAATATTTATTTTAGCACAGATCCAGGTCATTGCAGGCCACCCCAGTCTTAGTGTAAATAATATTGCTTAGTTCTCTTGCATTGGTAGTCTATTCATCCTTTTTCTCTTGGTTGTACAGACATAGGGTCTTGCCTGATACTCAGATTATCTTTTATACACACAGAGCAATAGAGTCAAAACATATGTCACCCTGTTTTCAAGAAGTTTTACTTTTCATTCTAACTCACCAAGCTCGTCCCTGCATTTCACGCCAAACTCATCCATCCACTGAAACCTTAAACTGAATCTCCATAATGTCCTGTGCTTGGAGCTACCCTGGACTGAAGACAAAGGTATTTTTAACTGAAAATTGTGCAGAGAGTCAACACATTGATCAAGCAGATTGTATCAGACATGTTTACCCAGGAGTTTCATGTTGTTGGTCTGACAGACTTTTAGGATGTGAAGAATGAACTGGTCCATAGAGTTTTTTAGACTGGCCTTCTGGGGGGATTTGAGGTTTGATTGGGTTTGGTTTGAGTTAGTTAATTTGATAGGTTAAACTGTGAGGACTTTTCTACTTATTATTATGCGAAAAAAAGGGAAACGAGTAAGTCTTCAGGAATATAATTTTAAAATAAATATAGAAGCTGGAGGTCCCACAAAGGCTGTTAAACCATGGTTTGTTAACTGACTATAAAGTTACTTACAAAAATCTAGATCCTGTTTTCAAAAGCTGTGATCTAAAATTCTGATAATACCTTTGAAATAGAAGAAACAATAATGTTTTGTAGTAAAAATTGTTCTATTTCAGGGGTAGATCCATGAGGTATCACTATGGGTAGCAGTTCATGACCTGGACCCCAGTACATTCCAAAATGACCTCACTAATCAAAAATAAACTGAGTCTTTCTATGAAGACAGTGTAAGTGGTTAGGTAATGCCTAACTTGGACTGTATGAGTAAAAGAATAGATAAAATGATAGTAAGTGGAGGTCATAAATGCGTATCAGCCACAAGGTACTCCTAGAAGCTTTATTTCTGGCAGGATTAATGGTATAATTTAATGTTGATTTGTTTTGTAGATTAAGATTGCGGTGTGGGGTTTGAATGTATGCTGATGTTTGGGTTTCCTAAGAGTTATCACACACTGTGCTTAACTCCTGATATAGTAAAAGAGGAATAGATATAAACAGATATCCAGGTTATCCAAAGCCCAGAATAGGTGTTCTTTTATGTATATTTCTTTCAGTAGAACTAAGTAAAGAGATAACCCTCAAAATTCACTGCTGTAATATTTTTCTTGAGAAGATTTGTAGTAAGTTTTAACATTTTGTTTAAACTTTCTCTAGTTTTTATTGTTTGTGAAAGAAATTCTTCTATGACTTCATGACCAACATTTATTAATAATCAAGTTACACTTCCACATTTACTTCCACATGAAGTGTCCTACCTGGGACTGTCAAGCAGGCAGCATGTCAGCCTGCCTGCCTGCCTGCCTTCCTTCCTTCCTTCCTTCCTTCCTTCCTTCCTTCCTTCCTTCCCCCCATCTGTGCAACCATCTTGCTGTTTTCTTATCCTCTCCTCTCCTCGCCTTGCCTCCCCTCCCCGCTTCTTTCTTTTCCTTTTTCCTTTTTCCTTTTTCCTTTTTCCTTTTTCCTTTTTCCTTTTTCCTTTTTCCTTTTTCCTTTTCCCTTTTTCCTTTTCCCTTTTTCCTTCCTTTCCTTTCCTTTCCTTTCCTTTCCTTTCCTTTCCTTTCCTTTCCTTTCCTTTCCTTTCCTTTCCTTTCCTTTCCTTTCCTTTCCTTTCCTTTCCTTTCCTTTCCTTTCCTTTCCTTTCCTTTCCTTTCCTTTCCTTTCCTTTCCTTTCCTTTCCTTTCCTTTCCTTTCCTTTCCTTTCCTTTCCTTTCCTTTCCTTTCCTTTCCTTTCCTTTCCTTTCCTTTCTCCCACTTCCATTTGTTCTTCTGTCCTTCACATCTTGGGAGATAAAGTCTAGATTCATATATAAGGATAACAGATTGCACACGCTAACATCAGTATCTGTTCCCCAACACGCATCTTTGACCTGCTTATGAAAATTTTATGAGAAGAATAACTACTGTAAATATAAAAGGGGAGGGGAAAACCCAGAAACAAACAAACAAAAAAACCCATAAACCCCCCAAAAAAAATAAAATAAAACCAAAACCAAACCCAGACCTATAAGAAAGCCTAAAATATAATTTTTACACAGTGAAGCAACAATTAGAAAGAAAACTGAGAATGCTTGCTCAAATCACAAAATGTTCAAACTTGCAAGAAGCATAACTACATGACGTGGGAACACTAGACATTAGATAGTTTTGGTTGAGAGATCAACTAGTATTAACACATTCATTTTGGAGTTCACTTTGTCAGTATCAATATTTTCCTTACAGTCTTCTTACCACTGCTCCTGTCTGCTTTCTGGTATTTTTTGCTAGCTAGAAGGCAGGAGAGCAGCACCCCTGCAGAGGATACTGATGCTGCTCTGTGGATGGTCAGGCAAGGTGTACTAATGAGGAGTGCATCTGGCACTCTCTCCGCTGAAGCTTGACCATGTCAGTGTTGTGAGACACTGTGTGTCTCATTATACCCTCCGTGCATGCGCACACATGAGTTTCTAATCCTGGTCTCTCGATTTCAGCTTTTTAGAGCTTGGATGTACTAATCAGATTCCAAATATTGGCCTCTGCTTCAGCAATCACTGCCTCAAAAGAAGGAAAGTGACAAGGCGGAATGATCTTTACCATAGGGATGGAGTATGCTATGGAATCTATAAATGGCACAGCCAGGATGAATAGTATCATTGTACTGGATTTTGCCGACAGTGCCAGTTACCGCAGTCAAAAGGACATTGGAGTAAAGCAGTTAATAAAAGAGAAAGAAGGAGGGGAGAAGAGGTAGTGCTGAAAATCATGGAACTGAGAACATTGAGGTTTAAATGCTTTTTTCTCAGACAATGAACTGTCTGCATCAAAGTTAGTCCAATAGTATTTAGCTTTGTGCCTGCTTCCACTGTACCTGGTCACTGGATAAATAATGAATAGTGACTGCAGACAGAGCTTACAAGGGCTTTATTATTCCCACAGTTTAAACTCTTCTTTTAATAGAAAGTACACAGGAGGGGAAGAAAAGAAATTCCAAAAGAGCTAAGAAATAAAGACACATTGACAGGCCAGAATGGTAAAAAACACCTTGCAGAAAAAAAAAATTGTTTCTGTTCTAGCTTGCTTTATTACAGAAATAATTAGTACAAAAGAATTCTATAGCATTTTTTTCATCCAAGGAGCTCAAAGCAACTTATTAACTATTAATTAAAGGTGACAGTTCCTAAAATATGTTACGTGAGCTGTGAGAAATAATCCATTAGTTGTCTTTGAAACTCAAGCCTTTAAATTATGCTGCTGAGCCTGAAATTTTTAAGACAAATGGCAGATTTTTACAGGGTAATACCACAGATATTACAGTCATTTCTGATGTGGCTGCAGATAATCATCCTGTAAACATTAAGGGGGAGGAAAGAGCACTCTAATTTTATAGGCTTTGGTTTAGGGGTGCTTCCATGTATCATTCTATTGGCTTAAGAATTTTTTCCAAAACTGCACCAAAGACAGTATTAGGCAAAATGACTGAATTAATGACTCCTAATTACCAACTCTATTCAATGCAGATTTTCTACCTTCTCAGTGTTTCATATCCTCTTTCTTTTCTTCTATGAATAAACTTTACATGTGGGCAACATATGTGTTTGTTTGCAAGGAAGGAAAAACACCGTTCTTTGAGATAACTGACAACGCAGCTTATAGCAAACAAAAGTAACACCTCAGGACTTCAAGATGAGGACCATATGCTCAAATTAAGTTAGATGTGTTGTCTTCTTGGATTGTGGTATTTCCTCATGCTATCATCTCTACTTTGCCAGTTTTCACTGTTTGTCTCATCATGGGAAAATCCAGCCCGTGTACTGTTTTAGGATACAACAGTGTCTCCCTGTATTTTCATTGTGGTATGCGTAAAATCATTCTAAATGCTATAAATGCTAACACTGACTGTGTGACTTTGGAGCTCCAGTTTCAGTGAAAATCAAGACAGATACTTCAGGTGTAAGGACTTCATTTCCTTTCATTACTGTGGGAATGAGGTATGGGGGAATTATTTATGTCTCACAGTGGCTTTGAAAACCTCCCCAAATTGACTTATTCTCTTGGTTGTTTTGGAAGGAAAGTCCAGTCCCTTCCGTTTTTTACTCTTTGCTAGTCATTCTTTTAGGAAAGATCTACTGGATAAAACTAAGAGCAATACTGAAGCAGAAAACCATTTTTCCCTTTAAAGTTCAAACTTATTTTGACAAGGAAATTTCAGTATTAAAAAAAACCAAACAGACACAACTGGAAGAAATACTATAAAAAGCTTTACAAAGCCTGTGAAGGAAGCAGACAGCTTTTCTTGAGAACAAGCACACATTTGTTACAATGCATGAACGATACTGATGCACATCTAACTGTGTGCAAGTTCTGTGAGCAGATCCCTCTCTTGCCCTTTGCACAAATGTTATCATTTCCCAAGGAGTGCTATCTCTGCTGCAATCTGCACTTACTGCACACCGACAGCTCTCCTGTCCCCACTGAGCATGTGCAGTGCCATTTCGGATACTGTCCTGTGTCCTTCCTTTTGCATCTATTGACAGATCTGAACTTTTCTATTATCTCAAGTAGCCAACAGTAGGACCTGTCATTGAAGTGGAGAGGCTATGTATATCTGAACTATTATCATGAAGCCCCTTTATTTGTCCAATGACAACGTCTTGTGATAAATGTTTCAGAAATGACATTCGAGATGACAAGGGAGGAAAACTTTCAAGTAGGAGACTACAGCTCCCAGTGTCTCCTGAGACACACTGCTGTCAATCAAGGAGAAATATTTACAAAGAGATTAGAATACAGATGGCCCAAAATCAATGTATTAGAGACCACAAAACCCTTCCAATTAAAACAAAAGAAGTCACATCAATAAAAGCACTGCATAGTTCTGCAAGACATGCCAGGATTTACCTTATCAAACAGATTTGGGGAACTTATAAAACCAATGCTAAATTTTGAATTGGGCGGAGAGTCTGTGATACAACTTTACAGGAAAAAAAGAAAGAAATCCATACAAAATTGGAAGAAGGGAGAGGTACAAGAATTAAGTCATTTACCAAAGAGCTGAAGTACAGCAGCTGGCTCATAGCATATGCACCCAGAACATACAGTTTGGCCATGTCCTCATGGTATGGGTAGAATATAAAGTATAGCTGTGCTGTCCCATCAGGTAACAGTACCTTTCTGCAACATATGCTAATCTTGATTGTTGCTTTAACACTTTAAGGCTATCCAATAATTTAATTTGGCTTTCTATAAAATAAATACATGAGAAAGTCCAATCTGAAATTGCTAGTATGTGTGGTAAGTGGGAAGATACTTTGGACAGCTAACAGCTCATTCTTAGATGTTTATTTCTGTTGTTTCTTTTTTTCCGTCTAGTTTATATACAATGCTGCAAGATAACTGGATATTCTGGCATCAATTAGCTATTTGTACAATAACTGATTCTTAGCACACATGAATCATACATTCTTATCACATTTTTAAAAAATGGTATAAACAGGAGGAGTTAACCTGAGGTAGAAAGAACACATTAATTAAGAATTGTAATGGGAATGGAAATCAGGGAAAACTGGAGAGGTGGGAAGGGAAATTCAGGTTCAAAAAACTTCAGAGTGTTATATTTCTATTTGCATATGATACCTCAAATTCTTTGGCAGAGGTTAATAGGAGAGAGAAAAGCTATGATAATTGGTGTCAGTCACGGACAAGATTTCTAAGTGAAAAAGTAAGGAAAAAGTTCTCCTGAAGGTTAAAAAAAATTTAACATTCCAACCTGGACAAAGAACAAAGGGCTCCTCACTGTCCCAGTGGAGACTGAGCACAGAAAGAGAGAGTAAGTATGCTAAAGAAAGGAACAAAAGAAACTCCCTAGGGCAACACAGACCACACTTAAGAAAGACCAAGTTAACTGAGACATTGTGGTAGCTAATGAGGAACCTGATTGTTAAATACGCTTTGTTATTTTATCTTTTTTTCTTTTAATCTGCTCCCAAATTTTCAGTTAAATATTCAGTTTTTACTTTTAACTGCTCACACTTTTTCTGTCACTTATCTGATAATAAGACTGAACAATCAATTAAACCTTTTAGGACTGCCCATTGTATCAGCTGGTCTGGCTCACTGAGGCAGCACCTACTACTCCCGATGAACTGTGGGGTGAGCAAGAATGGGGTGCACTTATGTCCCAATGGGCTGTAGTTTGGGGCTTGACAATTGCACACACCTGGCTGTAGAGACTTTATTGCCTGAGAATATGCACAAGGGCTGGGATGTCAGCCAGGCTCTCCCTAGTGAATCATTAACTTGCTTTTGGTTAAAGCACACTTCTTCAAATCGTGTTTTATTTTGATTTGAAGACATTGAGAGATGGAGAATCTATCCATATACAAGTGCTACCCAACCACTTGCGGCTTATTGTGCCCTTTCCCAATGGATTTAAGAGCCTTTAATTAGCATTGGTTTTATCCCAGTAAAATTACATTGTTATAAAAAGACCTTTCAGTATTATTTTCACCAAGATGTAGTCCAAAACACTCTCTCTCTGCAAGGTATTTCCCAGAACTTTCATGACAACTTTCTTCGCAATTCTCCTCTGGGCATTATGTTTTTCCAGTGATCCTACTAGGAAGTGCTGTAGAAATACGGTAGCCTCTAGGCTAGAGCAGAGTCCCGCAGCAGGACAGTTGGGCCATCATATCAACCACGTCAGAGACTGGAAGGAGGAAGGTAAGAGGCTGTCAGGGAAATGCCCTTCTTCCCTCCCTGCCAGTTTGGCAGGGGCTTGGTGTTCAAAACAAGCTGAATTATATCCCAGTCTGTTAAACTGGTGTGTAGCCTGTGCTTGAAAGTCACCTCCAGTGGAGCTATTCCTTGTTGTTGATGAAGCCTGCTTTCTCTGGAGAAACAATAGATCTTTACCTAGTGTCATTATGGAAAATGTCAGGCACAACAGTGGCCACAGGGAGCAGATTTAAGATCAAGGTCATCTAGAAATGACAGCCAGATCAACAGTCCATTCAAGTTTATATGCCAGCTATATTTATTCCAACAGGGTGGACATTTGTATGAGCATTCTGTATTGCTTTGCTCTTAATGAATATTCTACATGCAGAGTCACTACAGAATCAGCCTCTTACATCAGTCTGAAAAAATAATGTACTTTATGTCCTTTATTCCTCATTTTGCTTTTTGTTTGTGTGCAACATAGCCAAGCACAACCTGTGCTCTCGGCAAACTATGTTTTCTGTTCTGCTAAAAACAAAATCATTTCTGAGCTATCAACAAGGAAAAAAAGGAAAGGGAGAGACAAAGAGCATGCGCATGAAGAGGGAAGGGCTGAAATATGTGAACATCATGAAGAAATATTTGTCTTCTTATAAACAGAAAAAGAATATTACCAAGCTTTCCTTATACGAAACAGTCTGTCTTTTGGATGCAGGGTCAGACTGATGAATTTCACTCCATAAGGCAATACTCTGCAAATGGATAAGAGCTTGAAAATAGGACTTTGAATGAAAGAGTTTCTTCAACCATATTAGAGTCCCCACTGAAAAGCTTTATTGTCACAGCTCATCTCATTAATCTTGTATATATGTTGCATTAATTTTTTTTTCTCTTACTGTGCAAGACTGATGTGATTCTATCTTTTCTACTGATTTAGCAAAGCAATTGTAAAATTATTTTGCAACCATGAAATAGTTCAATTTCAGCTTTCTGTTGTACTAGGAAGACAATGTCTACTTTTTACACTGACTTTCAGCAAGGGGAAAAAAGTAGAATTAGATGCAATGCTAATTTATTGTTTTGTAAAAGCTAGAGATTTTTTTTTCCAGTTCCATGTCAGGATAAACCAAGCGATATTTTCATGGCAGATCACAAGGCTGCTGGAGGGCAGTTAAGCAGTCACATGACATTTGGAAGATTGTTCTCTGTACAATCCATGAAAGTCCTTTGAGAAATTATGACTTCCCAGTAAAAAATATAATAATAAATTGATCACTATATATGTAATTTTGTCTTTGTGACTCAAATCAAGATTAATTCATACTTTAAGCCTAACCATTTAACTTGACCAAGCTGGGTCAAAGCATTTCTGTTCGACTTCTCACATGGAACTTTTTGAATTTTGCCTACAGTTGGATTTTGAGATGCATATAGCTGATAACAAAGTCCCAGATTCTTTTCTTTTATGAAATGTGACTTATATTGCTGACTGTCCAAAAATAAAAATTTCTGATCTCTGAACCTTTCATTTCAAGAAAATGAAGTTTGACCTTCCAGTAGCAGTAGGAAGCAGCTAGTTTGGATTGAAAATTTTTGTTACAAAGCCTGTTTTGCCTGCAACATGGAAAGTAGAGCAAGACAATGACAGTGTTTATGCACAGCAAGAAGACTCTAGAGGCAACAAAGACTTTTCGAACTCACTTATTTGATTGATAATTCTTTTAGCAAATGATGCAGCTGCACAGGTTTTTGAGGGGGGAAGACGATGTAGCAAAAAGGTCAATGAAAACTGTAACCAACTGCTGAGTCTTATCCAGTGATAACCAAGGAGATATCAATTCTCAGGAGAAAACGTAACATTCTTATTTGATTACAGTGTTGCAAAAAAGTTTCCCCATAAGGTTTACCAAGATCCAGGATCAAAAACTCATTATTCTTCATAGTTTATTTTTGTTTCAGGATTTTTGAAGTGTCTTCTAAAGAGGACCCCCTCTAGCTACAGCTTTTTTCCCTTCTGAAGCCAGCTTAGTGATAAAAAAAATGAAAAATAATGCTTTCTGCAAGGGAACATGATACAAATATTTCCATAATGAATACAAACTATCATATGGTAGGCTTTATTATATTCAGGTTTCCTTTCCTGACCTTAGGGGAAAGTACACTACAGCTGACCCAAGACTCCCTCTGGGAACTGGGACATAATTTGTGTAGCGTAAGTGTTTTGACACAGGACTTCTGAAGCCAGTACCAGTTGGAAATCACACAGGAACTGCCCATTTCCTTCCTCCTTCCACTTGCACTGGCTGAAATTCCACCAGGTGGATTTAATGTTGACTTTCCCTGTCAAGGCTGTGGCAAGAGTTTGATTGTCTCATGGAATATGTACAATGTAAAGCTATGCATTAACAAATGTGCTAGCCATATCAGCACAGTACTCACACAACCTATTTGGCTGTACTAAGGATTAGACCTTGCTAATGAGGTTTTTCTTGTCCTAGCACTAATTCTTTCAGAGCTAGCTTGGGAATTCTTGCATGTTTTGCTGTGTCCGTTGTGATTACTCTCACCCCAGCAGAGACCAACTGTCATTCAGCAGATAAAATACATGTTTGAATCTGGAGCACATTTTTCTGAGGTGAAAAGGACAGATGGGATTTCATCCACAAATAAACCCATCTGAGGGTGTTTTATTTCACTAAGAAAACATGGAACATGTGTGATTAAAGCAAAAGACCAGAATACAGTTCAGTCATTATCTTTCTTAGATGTTGGAAACACTTTAGTCCTGTTTCAATAATCCCAGTCTTCTGCCTTTAAAATAAACTACATGTGACTGCACAAGACACAAACTTCAATGGAAAAACCATAAGGGTACCTTTCCTTTGTCTGTGACACTGTTCCTCTACTCCTGATCTGCTACAGCTATTTCCAGGGTCACCCTGTAAGCCAGTCCACCCTACTGTCCTGGTTTTGGCTGGGATAGAGTTAATTTTCTTCCTAGTAGCTGGCACTGTGCTGTGTTTTGGATTTAGTATGAGAATAATGTTGATAACATACTGATGTTCCAGTTGTTACCAAGCAGTCCTTACCCTAAGTCAAGGATTTTTTGGTTTCCCATGCTCTGCCAACGAGGAGGGGCACAATAAGCGGGGAGAGATCACAGCCAGGACAGCTCCCCCAACCAGTCAAAGGGATATTCCATACCATAGAATGGCATGACCAGTATAGAAACTGGGAGAAGATGGCTGGGAGGGGCTGATCGCTGCTTGTAGATGGGCTGGGCATCCTTCAGTGGGTGGTGAGCGATTGTGTTGTACTTCATTTGCCTTTTTTGGGTTTTATTTCTCTCTCTCTTTTT
>NW_009615051.1:0-433 GCF_000690535.1 Cariama cristata
GGCAGCGATGGGTGCTCCTTACAGGGCCTGAGCATCCCCGGCATGGCAGGGCTCCTCATGGGTGCTTGTGGGGATGCACAGCACCTAGAGAGCCGTGGCAGATGGGGGATCACCCCAGTGCCGGGGAACCCCGAGCATGGGTGTAGGGGGCCAGGGTTATTGCTGCCGGGTCTCTGGGGGGGCCCCTTCAGCCCCCCTGAGCTGACACTCTCATTCCTGCCTTTAGAAGGGAAATGTGTGGCCCGGGGCATCGGTGACCTGCTGCCTCCCCTTTGATGCCTGCATATCAGACATAGCCATGCCAAAGAAAGAATTTCATTTTGAAGTGGCATCAGCTAAAGGCGAGCGCCTTTCAGCTGCCTGACAGGGCAATTACACACATCTCCGCGATAACCCCGGCTGCTGCGGGGCCGCTGGGGGCGGCCGGGGAAAG
>NW_009615052.1:0-781 GCF_000690535.1 Cariama cristata
GCAAGGCCTGCTTCACAGGCATTTTTAGCTAGTCATCTTTTAAAAGATAAAAGATCGCTTTTGGCCCCCAAATCAGAACCCATGTTATTCCAATAGATAATATCCTCTAATAAGCCTGGCTTTCTTATTTCTCTTGTAACCTTTTGGGATTTTTAGCCAGTCATCTTTTAAAAGATAAAAGATTGCTTTTGGCCCCCAAATCAGAACTCACGTTATCCCAATAGATAATATCCTCTAATAAGCTTTCTTATTTCTCTTGTAACCTTTTGGGGCGAGGGGATGGGGGAACTCTGCAACCCCATTATTATCAAGTCTAAATCATGATGGAAGTCCTTTGGAATAGGCAAACGGAAGTAACAGTCATCTTTTAAAAGATAAAAGATTGCTTTTGGCCCCCAAATCAGAACTCACGTTATCCCAATAGATAATATCCTCTAATAAGCTTTCTTATTTCTCTTGTAACCTTTTGGGGCGAGGGGATGGGGGAACTCTGCAACCCCATTATTATCAAGTCTAAATCATGATGGAAGTCCTTTGGAATAGGCAAACGGAAGTAAACAAAGGTTTAACAAAGATATCATTGTGATCCTTCACTTATTTCTGACCTGGGCAATACTGGCCCATGAACCTTGAAAAAGCCCATGCTCGCTCGCCCTGCTTCTTGTTCCTCAAATGAAGGAGCACCTGGCTCTGTGGGATCCCAACGAGAGCATCCCTCCCTGCGGCCAGGCCTCTTACCAAGGACACCAAACATCCTGCTGGTATCAGCACTTGCCAGCAT
>NW_009615052.1:794-2565 GCF_000690535.1 Cariama cristata
CTAATCTACCTTCTCAGCCTTATGAAGCTGTCATATAAACCAAATAATTCCACATTTAGCAGTGTTCAACCAGCATCTACCTTCATTACTGAATTTTCTGTACATCCCCACAGCTGCTGGGAGGAATGAACACTGTCTTGTATCAGCCTTTATATGACTGGCGACGGATTTGGGGAGTTGTATCCACTATTCCATTGTGCACTTTGTCCTGTACACATGCACCAGGAGAAGACAAAAGGTCTAGCACAGAGCTTATCAGCACATGGCAGGCATTTTAAGCCATCTAGCAAAGAAAAAACCCATGTTGTGCATGTAAGAGAAGGAAATCCCTAATTAGAAACACAATTGTCTCGGAAGAAAGGCTCCAAAATCAACAGCCACTCCAATTTATATGGTGTTTTATCAAGCCAAATAGCCCCCAAGAGCTTTGCAAGATGAGACTCTAATAAGGCTTATAAAACTAGCCCTCTATAATAGAGGCTAGAGCAAGGGGGGGGGGAGTAAAACGCCTTTAAGCATGTGAATAGTAACAGAAATGTAAGCCTGTCAAATCTTCCACTAATAGAGGCTCGAGGAAGCTCAGAGTGGGGCTGCAATCGTTTCAAGTGCAGAGGTTCATGAGGAAGAGGTAAAGCAGCTGGGATCCAGCCACCCAGACTGGGCAGCTCTGATGTGGGACTCGCACCACTCTCAGCTCCGTGACATTCCACTG
This sequence comes from Cariama cristata, assembly GCF_000690535.1. NCBI lineage: Eukaryota > Metazoa > Chordata > Aves > Cariamiformes > Cariamidae > Cariama > Cariama cristata. The sequence continues at coordinate 1,507 of NW_009615052.1, forward strand.
CCTGGGTCAGAGCCGCGTGTGTAGGACAGACTCTCAGTCCACAGGGCACAGCTTTGGTGGATCAGCTCAGAAGACACCCTCGCAAGTGGAGAATGGAGGTCCCCTGTCTCACCAACACCAAACTTCCCCGCGGTTTCTAAAAAGAAGCTGTGTGCCTTCATCCTAGCCATCAAGATATTTCACAGAAGAATGCAATTTTAAGGCTTCTTCATTTCCTCTTTCCCCTTCCACCCACATAAGAGGAGAGAGGCTGAAGGAAAAACAGAGTGGATGTTTTTATTCTAGCCTTTATGGTGTATCTGGAAGGCAATGAGATACTGCAGCAATGAGTGTGTGATAAGGAACATGAACAGGATGAGGAGTACCAACTCAGAAATGTGCATGTAACAACATCTGCAGGAGCACATCCTTTGAGAACCATTGCTCCATCGTGACTGTCTTATCCAAGTGATAATACACAAGTCAAACAAAGCAAAACCAGACTGCATACAAGTCACACCTCACTGCACAGTTCTGCAAACTATACTAAAAAACCCTCAGAGGAAAGAACCGTTGCACAACTAGTTTCAAGTCTATTTTAGGTTGAACAGTGGGCTTGTCAATACCTTGTTTCTAGTAGCTCTACAGTGCTTTAAAAAATACATAAATTAGCCATGGAAAACCTAAGACATAAATTTGTTGCAGAAAGAAACTTCTTCCTTTTGCAACAAAGAGAGCAAGTGCTTTAATTTGGTTTACATTTTCTGGTTGATGCTATTTTGTGAGCAAGTCTGTAATGGCAAATCTGTGTTTTGTGGTGATGATACAAGAAGGATGTACCCTGCCCTGGTGTGAAGGCGGAAGGCTGCACATAACCTTGTTTTTTAACCAACGCAGGCATGTCTACCAGTTAGCTAACAGATTAAGTAAGGCTGTCACTAGTTTCAATGTCTTTAAGATCATCTTGCTGAAGTATGGGAGGGGCGGAAATCCATTTTAACATTTCATTAGACTTACAAATAAGTGGTACGTGAAAATCATTGTGGTTCCAAGGCTACAAAGCATGCGCATCCATAGGGA
>NW_009615052.1:2596-21069 GCF_000690535.1 Cariama cristata
TTTAGGAGCCATATGTAGGGCCTCATGTGCATCAACAGGCTCTGCAATCTTCCCCACACATGCCTTTAAGACTGCCCCACAGCTCAAGACTGACCTCCAAACCTTGGCAGAGACTATGACCAGCCTGTGGAGGCAGCTTGTGGCCCTGCAGGCTTTTGCAACACACTCCTGCTCTCCTTTCTCCAAGCCACTTCATTTTAGCGGTGGAAAAGGGATGAGCTCTCTGCAGAAGTTCTCCAGGCATTCGCAAACATCCCGCTCCTGGCGTAGCATGGAACTGCCACCATCTCCCCCAGCCTGCAGGCCCAGGAAGACTGCCTGTGCTGGGACAAGCAGCTCAACACCCGGAGGGACTGCTGTGAGCACATGTCCTCCCCCAATGCCATGATGGACCCACAGTGGCCACCAACAGACATAGCACCTGATTACCCAAAGGGCAGTGTTACACTTTTCAGCAAGTGCCTGTGCCTGGCCAGGTACCTTCCTGATCCTGACCTGCTGGCTTAACTTCCCAGCTTGACCTGGGACCTGCCTGGACACTACGGACTTGGCTGGTGATTTCAGGGCTGTGGCTGACCCCGGTTGTTGTCACTGGACCTGCTCTGCTCTTCTTGCTGGAGTACTGTGGGACCACACCGCTTGTCAGCAAGGCCATAGCCTCTGCTTGCCCTGCTGTCACCCTCGGCTCCCTGCTTATTCTCCCCTGCTGCTCCCTGACAACATCAGCCTGCAATTGTGCCTGGAGTTAGTAACCCCAGTGCTACAGAGGAACAAAAGCAACCAGACAGGCAAGTAACTGGCCTAAATAGGAGACCCGCTTCTCTGAAAAATACAACTCAGGTATGACTAATGCACCAGAAAGCTCATGTCTCATGTAATCCCCTGCTCAAGACTTTCATCAATAATTCAGAATTGGATTGTGGAATACAAAACCCCTGAAACTTAATAAAAGAACTAGCTTAAGCACCACGTTAACATCATTGAAATTGATGAGTGAGGAAGGACAGTTTCAAACAAATTACACCTCAGAGCCAGGTAAAACCTATCTCCAGGAGACTGGATGCAAGACAAGGAGCTCAGAGTAGCTCTTCTCACATCCAAAGTGAAGAGGCTCTGAGTGAAAAAAAAATGGGTGTAAGAATTAAACACACTTTCCAAACAGATTCTTCAGCACTGAAGGGTTATAAATTGAGGGGGAGGTCCGTCTGATGCTATTTCAGACAATCCAGTACTTGGCAAAAATTCATCCAAACATGGGGATGGGGATGTTGGTACTATGCTTGCATTGTGAAAGTCACCAAAAGGGTCACAAATCTAGGTGTCTTACACCCAGCTCAGTGTCCTCTCACATCTGCAAAACCTGTGGTAAAGTCTTTCTGTGCAAATGCCCCGGGACTGTCCCAGCACAGGCTCAGTGTTGTCCTGAAGGCAGCAATGGGGTCAGCCACAGCCCAGGACACTGATCCCAAACAGACTTAGTTCAGCCCTGGAACAGGCAACACTGCTGCAGGCGAACAGACTCTGAGGGAAACTGGACAAAATCAGCACAGTGAAGCATACAGAAAGGAAACTTCAGAGGCAGCAGACACATGGGCTGAGAGAACAGGGAATGTATGCTGGGTACCGGTCAAACTGGAGCCAGGACTTTTGGAGGTAATGTATCAAAGTGTGGATGGTGCAGAAAAAAAGGGGAGAAAAGTTAGAGATGAACCTATGGAAAGCTGAGATTCTTAAATGAGCACATACCATTAATTTATGCAGTTTGTGCAAGCAGTGAACTGCAGAGGTAAAGCATGCATACCATACCCAAGACCTGACAATCAAAATCCCAGTTTCTCAGGCTTCTGGATGAAGCCTGATCCATCCATATCTTGACCTGGATCCTGATCCTGATCTTTGGATTAAGGCCACGCTGGATTCTCTGTTACCATTTCTGTGACAGGCTTCTTCAGTGAATACCACCTCCCTGGCTAGCTGAAGACCAGGGCTGGTGTTTGGGTTGCATGTCCCTTATAGGATCCACCCTGCATCATGCTTCCCACTCACAGAGCCTCTTCTGAGGTCGTACAACTATTCTGCAGTATCCTCAGATGACAGCGAAGGCATCAGCACTTCACATCTCGGTTCCACCCAGGCTGCGTTCAGCACCCACAACTTGGACGCAGCAGGCTCCACCAGTACAAGCAGAGCACCACAGGAGCCTGGCAGGAGGCATCAGCCCCATACGTCTCCCACAGTGCTAGCACAAGCTAACAGGATAGCACGGACAGGCCCAGCAGTTCTCAAAAACACTTTATATGCTGCAGTCCAGGGTGAGAACATCTAGTCTGGAGCCAGGCTCCAACCCAGCTCTGAGTCTCAACTACAGGGAGATAGCTGAAATTAGAGTAATGCAATTTCAATATCCTCACAGAGGTAAATGCGTTCCGTTGCTTCAAGGCCTCTGTAATCATTAATTATTAACTTAATGTCTGTCTTCCCTGGGGTATCCATTATCCTGTGTATTAATGGCCCTTCCAATAAGGCAGGGGGTAAACAGCTTGCAGATTACCTGATAGTATTAGTGAAAGTTTGCAAATTGATTTGGTTGGATTAGAAAGTGCTTGGCAGTTAACTGATCTCAGAATTTGGAAAAACAGCAGTGTACAATGAAAGATGTTTTCTTTCCTCTCAGCTTTATCTGCTCAGAGAAGAGGAGCCAGGCACGGCTGGCTGTTCTTTTGGATGCTTCTCTTTCCTGTCTCCCATCCAAAGTGTAATTAAGGAAAGCCTCAGGCAGAAAACTCACTTGTAGCAAGAGGTAACATTAATGCTGCCATGTTCTAAATGCCCCTTCACAAAAGTTAAGACAATATTCTTCCTAAGACCCAGACATTTTCTCCAGGCTTCCATATTTTCACTGCCAAGCTATGGGATAGGCCTGAGGGTCAGATTCACAAAAGGATTTCAGTGAACAAACTCTGATCCAGTCCAACACTGAGATCCTCAGAGCTGCCTGCGTAATCCTTTAAATACCTCCAGATCCACAAATGTGGAGTGAGGTAAGGGCGACAGGCTGAGTGTACAGACATTTACAATTTGCACTTTCTTCTTGCATAAGCTGCTACTCAGCTTATTTTCTGACTCCCAGAAAGCTGCTTTTATAACCCTCTGAAACATCTCATTTAACCGCAGGAGTATTTGTTCATTAGCATTACTTGCAGCAGGATGCACACGTCAGCGTGGGAGTTCAATCCCTGAGGATATGACAAGACAATTCATACCGCAACACACGGACTCTAGAGACGCTTCTGTTCCGAGTTCGCAGCTCAGCTCTCACCCCAGTTCCACTGGTTGCCACCTCCACCCTGGTCAAAGTATCACGGTCAATTCACAAGCAGGACAACCACATCTGCAGGCTGTTCAAGATAAGACTGACCAATACTAAAAGCCAGCATCTCCCCGCCTTCAAAAGATAAAGCAAACCTGAGCAGATTACCATTACTATTTTTCATCCAGAATACCATATGCTTTTAATAGCCACATGCACAAAAAGCAGCAGTCATGTTTCCAAACTGCCATGCACTTTGCTGGGCCCCTTGTGCTCGAAGAGAGATCTGTATTGTCTGATTCTATCTGAATGTCAGGGAGTGATTTAAAGTGAGACCAAGTAACAGTCTTTTCTTGATAGATTTTTGGATATGTTGCAGTTTGCTGTTTAGTCAGGTAGCATCTGTTCTTCAAGCAGAGGAACACGATACTGCTCTTTCATGTAAATTTATGGAAGAAGTTATGATTTTATCCTATATCCTAATAAGGATTCAAACTCAGTTTTTAAATGGAGAATCTTGTTTGTACTGGAGTTTTGTGCCTGTTACTTTATCATAATTTAAAATCAAACTAGTCAGACACCAAATTATTTCCTGCTGAATGTGCAAAAGCTCCCTTTATTCCTATATCCTCTTTACCGCTGGCATCTTGTATTTATAGAGTGTAGATGGAGAACTTAACATCCATGTTTTCTCCTTTTAAAGTCTCTCCTTTGATCTAGTCATCCATCCAGGAGATTGCTTTGATCCTTGCAGTTTTGCTAATTCCAAATATGCAATTATGCTTATCTAGTCCTGGAGGATCTGAATGTTTCAAGCTGTCTCTCATACACTGCCGGTTTACCAATACACCACAGCTCTAATCAAAAAGAACTTGTTCTTGCCCAGAGCACTACAGGCTACAGACTGCTCATTTGCCATCCCCCAAAACCCGGGAGAGCCCGTTTCTCCTTGCCTGGCCACGTCACAGGATGACAGGTCTCTTTACGGGAAGCAGGATGGAGAACAGGCTGACCTACTGCCTCTGGTAGAAGGGCATTGCATTGTGCTGAAAACTGAGGTTGGTGAGCAAGTGGAAGAGTCCAGAAAGAAATGGTCACAATGAGGAACGGAGCTCTTGGTTCTCAGACAGTTGTACCGGCTGGCAGCCTGTGAGGTCACCTGATGATGCTGTCTTTCTCTCCCTCTTCCACCACTTTTCGGACATTCAAAAGTCATTGCTTACACAGCTGGCATTTGATGCCAGGAACCAGGGGGTATGTGAGCAACTGGACATCATGGCCCATGAAGGAAATGAAGTTAGGAGGGAAGGCAGCAAAAACGGCATGGAGAGCAGTTCTCCAAAAAGACAACCATATTCCCCCTTCCACCAACCACAAGGAGAGTGGGCTGAGGCTCTGATTCCAGGCCTGTTTGTTGCTTGTTTATAAAGATCTCTTCTCTATAATATCATTATGCCACATGAAAGAAGACTAGGGTTATCTAAAACTGCCTGATATCTCCCCAGGGGAGCAGGGAGAGAGGCAGAAGAGGAGGAACGCCATTATTTCATGATGAAATCTGAAGTAGTAGGGGATTTCCTTTCAGGTTCCAGAGGATTGAAACAAATTGAGATGCATCATCCTAATGCTGCATTGCTCAGTATTTTGACACCACATTATTGCTTAGCACCTGAAACTGATCTGATGGAAGACATGACCACAGCCATGCTTTCCTCTCTGCTACTAACTTCTTGTTTGCCATTCCCCATTCTCATACGCAGAAACGAAAATCTTTTCTAACATGTTAAAGATCAATAGGAGAAAAATAAAAAAGGAAGGAACAGATAAGACAATCTGAAGATACAGCAAGTGGCCACAACTACGGTACAGCATTTAAATAATTTTCTTCTTATATAAGCCCAGACAAGCCTGCTGGAGGTGCAAATTTCTCCCATTGAAAGATAAGTGCAGGTTCCCTTCCCTCCCTGTACAAAGGCTAATATTTCTGTTTTTACAAATTGAAGGTCAAAGCAGCACTTTCTGTGCAAAAGCTTCTCCTACCAACAGCACAAGGGAAGAAAAATTACCTACTGAGGCTTAGCACCACCCTGGCACTACCAGAAGCTTTTCAAGTGGCAGATTACACATGGAAGGTAGGGAGATGAGCTGCTAAATCACCCTCCTCTATCCAACAACCCCGTCAGCAGCAAGGCAAGCACATTTTTCATGCTTTGCTTCAAACAAGACTGACAACACCACAGCAGCTGCAACAACACCTTGTATTTAACAAGTCAGCTGAGAGATTAAAGAGGACTTTATTTTGCCAGTCTGCCCTAATAAGAACTACTTTTCAGGAGCTCTCAGTAGTTCAGACAGGTACGTGACTGAGGTTCAGCATCTGCCCACGCAGTGAATCCTGATGCCATAACGGGGTGCAAAAAGAGGCTTGCAGCTGGGAAAAGACAACTGTTACATGATGCTGTGTGCACAATCCTGTTACACTGCTCTAGTGAAAACCCTTCCCAGGAAAGTTGTAGCAGTGGAAAATGAAAGTCAGTGGCTGGTGGTAGAGGTTTTACGAAGTCGGCTTTCCTTGCCACACTGCAAAGCTCTCGCGCAGGCAGAGTTTGCTTCCTACAGAACTTCAGTGGCTACCATTACCTGAAGTTTCAGGCAGGGTCACTGAAATCTCTCAGCAGACTTGTGTTTTGCAGACTGACTCACCATTTCAAAGTTGCAGCCTTCTGAACTAGCTTTTCCAAGCTGACTTACTTGCCTGACATTTAAGAAACCTCAGTGAACTCTCTTTCTTTGTAAGGGAGAACCTCTAAAATTCATTCTTCTTTGTATTACAGAAATTAATGTCTAGTCCTCCTCTGGAGAAGCTTAACACTCTATGCTGCAACAGGGCTTCCTGGCTTAACTTTCGAGTATCAGTCCTAGATATGAGATATGCCTATTGCATGTTTCTCAGCTTTACATATCAGTGTTTTGCCTGCAAGAGGCAAGTTAATCATAAGATCGTTTGTAAATTCAGCAGGGGAGGGATAGTGTAAGTTTAAGATACCAGAATCACTAAGCACTTAGAAAATATTTTTGATAAAGTTTTAAAAAACAGACCTGGTAAAAAAGTTACGCTTTTTCTGACCGCCAGTTCAAAAACTCCCACTCTTGTCTCAGTACTTGTACCTTCAGTGCCAAAAAATATTTGTTCTACTGTAACACCTGGCCTCACTAGGTAAAAGCAGATATATCTCAGACTGTTTGCTAAAAAGTAGGTTCATCTTACTCTGAAGAAAGATGACTCACTAGGTGATTCTACACATTGAACTGAAACATATCGAAAACTCGGAATTACAGTACCTCACTTTTCTGTTCTCGAAACATTTGTGCGCACAGGTTGTGCACCTTTGGTGGCACGGGGTGAAACACAGAAGGAAAACAGGAGTATATAGAGGTCATGCACCTTGGAAAGAAAAGAGGAACAAAAAGAAAGAAAGGGGGGAAACTACCATGGGAATACCAACTGTTCAAATCTCATTCCTTTGCACAGAATAGAAGTATCAGACATGTAACATGTAACATGGTACTAACCAAATGCAAGCACCTAACACACTCCATCTGTACAAGCAGCAAACAATCCAAGCATATTTTGGTAGGACTGGCATGTATTTATCACTTAAGTATCTGGAGATTTGTTCATCAGATAAGCAAGACGACTGTTAAAAAGCATCTGCCTCACAGCACAGAAATTTAGAAGCTCATACTCTGGAAGCTGTGCAGATTCAAAAACTGCCGCACTTGATTTTCATGCCTGTTTTACCCTTAAAAGATAGATGGCTCAAAGTCACTTGACATTTATACTAGGAAGCCAAAGTAAACAGACAAAGCTGGATAAGGTCTTCTCTGCTCTGTGGGCTAACAAAGAAATGGACAAACATATCAAGGCAAAAGCCAGAAGCTCTGGGAAGCGTGTTCAGCAAGGCTGCAGCTCTTAATAGATCCAGAAAGAGAGGCTGCAACAGTGAAGCTAGTTATGACAAGCAGTTGCAATTGGCATTGGGTGCTTAGGACACCTCCTATGCCTGAGGGATGGCTCTGGAGGAAAAGGAAGGTATGGTAATAGAGGGAAAATTGGAAACTTAGCCTTCCACAGCATCTAACTGCCTTATGAAGATGTGATCTGATCTACGCAGCCGCTGCATGCACAGTTACCCTCCTACCAAATCAGCAGCTTCCAAGCTTGATTAAACTGCAGAGCTGAATAGCATGGGGTTTATATTACAGATCAGACACTTCTCACAGCTTTTTAAAAAATGCAGTCTGACCTCGGTTCTAAAGCACTTCAGGGAATCTTTGTCCCAGAGCTTGAGAAAAAGGTAAAGCTATAAATTAAAATTGCATTAGCAGTTTCTTTGGTGGTCTGCAGAGCAGGAAGCAGAGTAGCAGGGAATTTTTTTGAGTTTATAAAAAGTTATATCCCCAAATTATATGCAGTGCTTTAGCATGGAAACACAGATCCACTAAAAAAGAAAAAATAAAGTTTAAGCACTGTATTGCTCAACTGAGAGGAAATGGCATTACTGAAAGACCTAGTACATTAATTGTTGTTTCTAGCATTCTCGTAATCCTGTATGTCTTTGTGATATCTACATAAAAGCATAAACCTCTCTTTCTTTCCGAAATAATTCTTTCTATGCAGTTTCATATACATGAAATGTACAAAATTTGGGCACTTTTACTTGCAGTTGGCACTATTTGCAGGTGATTTCTTCTTAGTGCTTAGAGAACTTTGATCCACTTTTAACTAAAAATCAAGTTATATTCCACACATTGGTTTTATACTTAGAGGGCAGTCTGAAATTAATCCATAGACATACTATTTTATTGCTTTTGCACTGTATTTCCTGTTTTAATGCTAGATTTTTTTGATGGAAGGTAGCAATCATTTAAACATTAAGAACAGTCATCCTGGGGACACAGTTGTCAGATTTAAGGATCAAAAATTATATAGGCAGCTATAAAAGGATAGGAAGTGAATAGATCAATATTATGAGGTCCAGTAATTCTTTCAAGTATTAAAATGAAATGGGAGAACTGTTTGCAAGAACAACTTGATGATTTAAGTTATGCAGCAACTCCAGGGGCAGGTAAGAGAGCAGCTAGCAACCTCTGTATGGTGACCTGAAAGAGTTAAAGGCATCTTTATCAAAAAGGTTTTTGCTCTGAAGCAAGGGCAGGCTAAGTAGGACTTGCAGTACGATCCCATTCTGAAGGCTGGAAAACAGAAAGCCTTGACAATTTTAGTGCACAGAACAGCACTGGTGGCCACTTCATCTGTAGGAGAGTCACTGAGGTGGCATTTATAGAGAACAGACCCTAACATCACACAACCCCTTTAGAGGGGCCTGTCAGCACCCTCCAGATCACTATTTACATGCAGAAAGTGAGCAAGTCATCACTGAATTAATCTTCCATTTCCATCACATAGACAGTTAAGCATGTTTATGAGCGAAGCCCTGAGCGCGTAGTAACATACTGCTTTGTGATCTCAATCCTAAAAGAATCTGGCATTGTTTGGAAACATTTGGTCAATGACTTTTTGGTGCTCATTCTGCATGCAGAGGAGGAAGGAACGTCCCGTCACATTAACTAGAACATGGGTTCCCTGTAAGGACGTGGGTATTTGAAAGCAAGCCCAGGATGCAGCAACGCCGCCGGTTTGAAGATCTACTCAGAATTCACATTCATTCAGGAAGAGGTACACAGCTCCCATGGAAATGCAGCGAGTCAGAAGAGATCAAAGCTCAGATAAGACAGCTACACATAGGGTAGGACAAGACTGGGTATCCTATTCCACTCTGAATTTCAACCAGATACGTATGAGTGTCATTTGTTGTGCGAGAAAAGTGATCCAAATCGTGTCATTCCTCATCACATCTGACTCTAAGCATGCAGTACAGGTGAGTTTTAAACTCTTAATCTAAGATGACTTCATGCATTTCACTGGGATTTCAAAATTCAGCCTGTAGACCTAAGCATTTCAGATGGGTCCAAAAAGCAGTTACATGGTTTAGTGATTTTTCTAGGACACAGGCATTTAAGGTTGCAGCATGAAAGTTTGAAACCTTTAATATTTTGGTGGTTCTTTGAGCATGACAAAGCAATTCCCCCTCACTATGCAAGTACAAGCCAACAATCCAGATTTCTCTTCCAGTCCCATTTGAGGATAAATCTAGCTAGAACCTCCCTTTTATTTGCCTTTAGAAAGTAACTTCCTATCGGCAAAAAAAGCTAGTAAGATTATTTAATTAATGAAGAAAACAAATGCTTTTGGTTCATTTTCCTGGTCCTATTATTTCCCAGACCTTTTCAAATAAGTCTTTGTTGACAGACCATAGCAGGGTTTTGGCTGTTAAAAAGAATCCAGACAAAGTTTCAGCTCAGAGCACTCCTAAAGGAGGAGAAAATGTCCCAAGCTGGTTCATCTGTACTGGATAATGGGAGAGTATACTGGGAGGTAGAGATCACTCTAAGCAACACAGTTCTAGAGAAACAGTCATCCTGGTTATCCCACTGAAGTACAAAGGCAGGATCATTCACCTCATGTGTTTAGGCATACTGTCTTTCAGTGCTCAAGAGCCTTGGGGACATCTGAGATTCAAATTGGAAGCCTCTGATTTCAAAGTTTTGTCAATGACTTGGTCTGCTGCTCTGCAGCGGTATTAGCCCAGGCCGTACTTAAGCTAGCATTAGCAATTCAAAGTATCTCAAAGCAAGGACATAATCCTTACAGGGAGTGGAAACCTTCCTTTCCTACATTTTCCAGCACCAAAACAGCAGAACTCTAAATTAGCAAAAACAGGGCAAAGTGCAGAATGTTCCTATGGGAGAGAGGTTAACCTGCTTGTTTCAGATTTCAGCTAAGAGGTTTCAACACCAGGGTAACCTCAGTGCCTGTACTTTCTATGGAGTGAACACAGCAACTATACCTGAGTGACTAGCTTACAGTAATAACTCTCCTCACACATCGCATAATGAGGTCCCATCTATAGCCCCAGAAGTTGTTTAGCCCTCAAAAGTGACTTATTCCAGGCTACCAGCCAAGTGAATGCTTAAGTAGAATATATGTAGCTATGATCTTCACAGGCTGGTATTCATCTTGTCTCAGAAATTGTTTAGGGCAGAGAGGTTAAGAAGAATAGAGTGCAGGTTTAAAAAAGATTTGTTTCTAAGAGACACTTCACTAGATTCATTCAATTTAGTGAAGAAACTAAGGTTAAGAGAATGCCTTTTAGAAACTATTGTCTCATAGTAATTTAATACATAGGTTTTCAAAAGAATACAGAAAGCAGTTAAGAAATGTTGCAGTTCAGTTAGATAAGAAGCTATCTCATTAGTATGGATTAGATCTAAACACCTTAAGAATAGCTGTCAGCCTCCTTGCAAGGCAAATCCTATACCCCTTCCTTTTAGACTCGGCAAGCCAAGCTACTCAGAGCTTTTAAGGGGTCCTGTCATATCACAGACTTACTGACTAGTCTAAAAATAACGCTGAAAGTAAGGAGAAAAAGACACTCATCTAGATAAGGCAATTAGACCTGGTTTAAAGAAAATTCACTGATCAGACAAGCATCGTTCTCAAATAGTGTTATTCAGCACAGCATCTCCTATCATAAGGGGAAGGAGTCTTCAGAAAGACAGAAGAGAGAGTAAAACTCCTAGCTCTGAGCCTGAACACAGCCCACACATTTCTCTCCCCAGGCAAAGAACCAGCAGAGCTGCTGCTTGGGGTTTTTATAACAGCATGAGGCCGGTTAATTGGGTTTCATCTGCGGCAGGTGGGTGTTTCCAAGGCTGTCGGCATCTGCTCAGACAGTTAACATGACCTTGTATGTAAAGGTAATGGTATAACCGCAAGCAGGCTGGCTTTCTCCAAAATACCAACAACAGATGATAACCAAGATGGAAAAGCTTTTTAAAAATATCGTTTTAAATGTGTTTGCTTCAATGTGCAGGTGTATTCACTCATTATGTTTATTTCAATGAGATTCCAGATTTGGAATAAGGAAGAGGGAAAACTGGGAGCCAGGAAGCAATGGGATGAGAAGACAGAAGGACAGGCCAAGCCTGGACTTTACTGAGGGGACCTCAACAGTCAGGAGAAAGGAGCCAACAGGAACCTCATGAATTCAGCCAAGCCCTTCTACCTGGGACAGCTTAGTCCTCAGGCATTAAGTGCAGGCTGGGACCTGATTTTCCAGGCAGCAGCCCTGCAGGGAAGGACCTGGTCCTTCTGATAGCAACAAAGTAAACGTGTAGTTAGTTATTTGGCCGGAGATACACAGAAGCCAAACGGCAGCTCCTCAGTTCATCTTAAAGTCATTTGCAAAACCCTTCAGAAATAAAAAGGAGTTACATTTCATTGAAAGCCAAGGAATAAGATATCCCAGGCAGCAATAAAGTGGCATCCCCGAATGTGCCCTGAGGATACACAGAAACAAATAGCCCCAGAAGCAACATTTGCAGATAGGTCAGAGGTTTTGCACTTGCTTTAGCTTTGGTTTTATCCCATTTCCCATGCCCCAGGGCACAGCAAGTGATACAGAGGTACTGCGACAACCCATCCCCTCTCCAGAGGGGGGACCGAAGCACTTAGCAATCATTACGGCTCATGCTGTTCAGGCAGGAACCCACACCCCCTGGTTCCAGCACTGGCATTTAGGTGCAGGGTCTTTGGAGCAGAAGCAGCAGCAAATAGCCCATCCCTGGAGAGCTATTCTCTGCATAAACAGCTGCATAAACAGCTCTGCAGTGGCAGTCACAATCTGGCTCTGGAGACTTTTATGTCTCCAGTTTCTAATGAGGACCAGTTTAATATTTTTTTAACATCCTGCCTCCCTCATAAAAGTCAGCTCCAATGTGGAACTGGCTCTAAGAATTGCAGTCCTCTGATCATAAATGCTTTCAAGAGATGTGGCATGGTGATCAACACGAAGGTTGGATTAAGGTTTCAACTGCAGCTTTTGGGAGTCATACAAATCACATACAGCCCTTAGCACAGCAATATGTAACACTGCATACTACTTTAGGGAAGATTCAAAGAGAAATAATGCAGTTTAGCACTAAAATAAGAAAGTTTCCTATAACATTCAACAGCAGAATTTCCCTCCAAGCAGAGGTTTCTCTGTGCCTCCTTAGTGGGTGGCATCCTGACGTTCTGTTAAAGCCCAGAGATAACAACTCCTACGCTTACTGAACAGCAGAGCCCAAGAACTGGGGCCTCCAGAAGTCATCTTGTACCTGAATTTCCATCTGAAACATGGTCTTGGCTGTGGAAAGCCTAAAGAGTGCTAATACTTCATATAGCTAAAGATATCCGACAGCCTCCTTGGGCAGGACAAAATGGAGTGACTGTCATTATTTCTACTTAGGTATCAGAGTGAGATTAGATCTACAATCGGGTGCACCTCAGTCCCACATCGCAGGCAGCAGGGCACAATCTATATTGAATTTGTTTAGGAGTTTCTTTCATTTAACTGTCTTTGCTTTGAATGTATGAGACCCATACAGACCAGCTGTCGAGTACAGATTTGACAGATGTGGCTTGAAAGAACATAGGAAAGTGCGCAGCAGCGTTGGGACTACTTTGTATTAAAGCAGAGCACACAGATCACCTGAGACACAAAAAGAAGTTAAAACTGCCTCAGCCCTGTCTGTTCTGTATCGGTACACAACTGCCTCTTAGTATAATGAAGAAACAGGGAAGAGAAACTGGGAATTTGAAACCTGCAACATTCCTGGCTGTTAAGATAATAAGCAGTGCTTTGCACGTGTATGATTTTTATACAACCACCCGCAGATCTGACGGGGACAATGAAAGGTAGGCACCGATTAAACTGCACCATTTTCTTTCCGGTCACAAGTGTTACTTTGCAGGAGAACTAGTCAGAAATGTTTCAATAAAATGCTGTTTGCATTCAAAAATAGCTTTTTTATCAGAAGCCTTAAAGACTTTCCAAAAGAAAAAAGACAAAAAAGTTCAAATTTTTATAACCTTTCTTGAAAATATTCATGTTTTTCTGAAATTAATTTTAGATGTCTCAACGAATGGTATCAAAATGATCTCTAGGTTTTAGCAACAGTGATTCCCTAACAAGGTCAATTAAAAAGAAAATCAGCTGTGGTTTCAATCTCATTCTCAAGGATTCAAAGCTAAAATTTTCAATTACAATTTTGAAAAAAGCTTCTCCAAGCATGCAGAAATGACAAATGAATTTGGGAAATGCTTTGAAACCAACTAAAAAAAAAATTGTCAAGCTTTTATTTTAGCTTTCCTTTGTTTTCCAGAAGTAGGTGTCATCTTTCAATCAGCACCAACATATATAGTATGAGATTTGTGTTCATTATACGTGCATGTGTAATGATGCTGGTATAATTTGCAGCAGATGTACATTTGGGGAGAAATTATTTTCCTCAGAATCTATTTGTGTGGGAGGATGAAGTATGGTTATAATGAAGGTGCTGTGGGAGCTGAATGACTTTGCATCTCAAGTACAGGTGCACTTGGGTGTAACTTAAACATAGTTTGCAATCTCTCTAAATGGAGCATTTATAGCCAATTACACTTGTCATTCACCTTGCAAATACGTCTATCTAATTTAACAGCATATGCAGTAAGCAGAAAAATAAAGGATATTATATTAGCTGACATCAGAATAGAGGTGTAGGTATCAGCATCTGTATATATTGCACATTTGGCAGATTTCTGAACTGAAATACAATGAATTCAAATAGTGGCCTCCAATGCCCTTATTCTCCCTGCATCAGAAGCCTCCTGTCAGATGTAATTTCCTCCAGGAAGACATGAATCTAGCTGAGATTTTCCAAAACCCGTCCAAGTGATTTGGACCCTCACTACTCATTAGTATTAACAGCAAATGGGCATGAGCATCTCCTAAACGTCTTTGGAAATCTCTGACACATTTTTTGTGGCTGTTAAATGACTCTTTGGGCAACCTGCACTAGAAATGACAACTTTCATATTTGTTTCCCTCTACTCAGATATTCATAACGTCCATGTACCAAATGTCAAGATCTTCCCTCAAAAAGACAGCTGAGATGTGGTAAGAAGGAGCAGAGAGTCAGATTTTTGCCGTGTTTGGATTAAAGGACAAAGTTCACATTCCAAAACCGTCTCCT
Source organism: Cariama cristata (assembly GCF_000690535.1). Taxonomy (NCBI): domain Eukaryota; kingdom Metazoa; phylum Chordata; class Aves; order Cariamiformes; family Cariamidae; genus Cariama; species Cariama cristata. The sequence continues at coordinate 17,088 of NW_009615052.1, forward strand.
CCGCAGAGGCCTGTATATACCAATTTCACGATAATACCACATTCACTGTCATCTTTTTGTCACCACCCTAGGCAGGGATGTCACGGGAACAGGGATGCAGAGGAGTTACATGGCTGCATGCGTCATATGCACTGAATCACAAGCACCGCCCTGGAAATCACGAACATGGAGGGAAAGGAAAGGCGAACTACTGTCTGTACACCTGATCACATGTCCTACAGAAGGGAACAGCTATTCTTTTGAGATCCAAATTTTTAGCATTAAACCTTAGATCATATTTAGTCCCACTTACTGTTTCAGGAAACACCCTTCCCGTCCATAAGAAGAAAATGTGAACTGAAGAAAAGTAAACTCATTTGTGAACCGACAATAGATTATATTCTCCCCTTTCCCGACCAAATTGAGGGCCAGAAAGAGGCTTGTAAGAGATTTGAGTCCTAGTATATCCAGCTTCAACTTTTCACACTCTCAGAAGCCAGAAAGCCTTGTAAGCCACTTCTCAAACCAAAAGCACTGCAAATCCTTTCAGACTGAACTGCCATCTTCCACTCTATGTTTTACTTCACCATTAAGCTGGTAGTAGCTTTTCCTTTTAAAGCCCTAGTAAGTCTTACCAACAAATATATATGCAAATAAGTAAGTAATATTGAGCTTTATAACTCCCTTACATGGCTTCTTGATCTGTTATTTAACTGACATAATTTCCCTTTTTTTCAAATGTATTTCATGTATATATGTCTGTTTTCTAAAATCTCCATTTCTCTTATCTCTTGTATTTTAATAAACTACATGTCCAGATTCAGTATCTGCTTTAGCAGTCAGAGGGAGATATATTTGTTCATTGCAGTTATTAAAATTCTAAATATCCCCCTCCCTTTATTTGATTTTAGTGAGATTCTGGATATTTTCTCAATACCAATATGATTGGATTCATTGGAATGTAACTCTGAAAGAAGTCTCACATCAAAACTTTAGTTTCAGTTCAAAACCTCATCAATTTAAGGTATCCCCAGAAGATCTGGACAAGGTGAACCTTTTTTTATGAGCTATTTTGAACGCTAGTTCAAAATATGATGAAACTAAAATTGTTTCTTGCTTTGTAACACAGAAACAAACACAAACAAAGCCTTAGACAGTTATTTTGCTTTCACATGTATTTCAACTCCTGACAGAACTCCTTATGGCCACTTTGCTTAAGCAAGGACAGACTTAAACCCTTAAATCTGACTTTTTGGGCATTATCTTCCCTGTATTAGCGGAATAAACTACTTAAAACACAGTTCTACTTTCCTAGGGGCCTCTCTACTAGTCTGTCATTGATGACTTTTACACAGAGAGCATTATGTTAAGAGGCTCATCTCAACAATTCCAGTATTAGCTACCAAGAGAGACACCAGCAGTGATTCCTCACTGATCCTTTGAGAAACAGCAGTGATTTGACTCCTAGTTTTCTCTCAGCTTTCTGCAAACTCAGTGTCCTGCAGTTTTGTGGAAAGACGGTCACTGGATATATTGCTCTCTTCGCAGCTGCTTAAAGGTACATCTTGGCCAAAGTGGGAGTTGGAGGAGTTTATTCAAATAAGACTGTAAAACGCAAAGTAATTTTAATTCCTCCCTCGCAAACATACCTTCCCACTCAGAATAAGAACAGTAGATGCACATTGCAACTTCAGGGGAAGAAAGTGCTTATGTGGAAAACTTAAGAGCAGTGACTAAAATCAGGGCCCTTCAGTCCCATGCCAGTTGAAACTTTTCTGTCATTTCCTAATGTCATCTCAGACCTGTTAGCCACAAAAAGATCAGAAGATGCATAGTTTCAACCTTCCACCCATTCCCATGGGGCCACAGTGGAAGAACAGCAAAATTAATGCTCCAGGCTGAAGAGTCTTCAGCTACATTGCTCAAGACAAAGAGAGCTGGAACTAAGAGTGCCTCAGCTTTGCCGCTGTTATTCCCAGGCCTTTCAAAAGCAACCAAACATCAGTTGTGTCTGTTTTTCCCTGAAGAAATTAATGTGAAACTCATGCTTTCTCCCAGCAGCGTTCTGCCACCTGCCTGTGCATACTGCATTTCATCACAGGTCAGGTCATCAATCTCCAGTCTCAGCATGACTCTCCAGAAGGGAGCCCTCCTACTTCACTTACCTGTCCATGCTGCCATCTAAACACCCTTCAGACTGAAAAGAGCCAGAAGGCAATTCATCTCACTCTAACTGAAGCCTCTGAAATGCCCTCTGCAGGTTCCTCTACTGATGACAGACACAGCCTAGTTTAGATCATTTTGCTGACTTTTAGACAGTAAAAGTTAGGGAAGCGAATCCTACCGCTGAGAGGTTGCTCAGCTGCCTTATTTAAACCCGATAATGACGCACTGCAGTGAGTGTCAGCCCCTGAGCCTATTTTTCCACCTCTTTTACCGGGCCTAAACACACAACAAATGAGAGATCTCACCAAAGTCGATGCCATGAACACTGCATTGTGCTCTGTGCTCCCAGAAAGCTCACTCTGAACAGTGCACCCACCACATCTTTTCCTGGGTTTTATCATTTTCTTCCCCTACAAGATGGCAGTGTTAATGCAAACTGTTGCACCAGTCACTGCTGATTCTGTAAGTAATTTCTCAATGGTATATCTTTTCCAAAGCAATTTGAACAATTAAAAATTTAACCACATTAAACTCGCACACATACCTTTAATTCGAGTCTGTCAAATGCATGGTCTTGGAGCTGAATGCATACAGCCTTTTGGTTCAGCGTTTTAAAACTGGAGGATAGCGCTGGTCTGGATGCCTTCCACGTAAAGTCAATAGCAGTCGAGAAGTCCTTTGACAACTCCCTGAATCCTCCTGCAATTCCTCTTCTGTGACTCAAAGCCCCCGTTGGATTTGGTTGGGGAAGCTTTTTTCTGTCTTTTGTTTTGGGGTTTCCACCACTTCTGGGCCATGAGGGACAGGAAGGTGTGTTTCTATTCTGAGATCATGGATTGAATGCCTTGTCAGAGAGCAAAGTATTGCAATGTAAAATATTGCAAAGTAATGCAGACTGACTGCTTTATAGCCAGAACCTACTGATCAGAAATGCTTATTTCATGGACTTCATCCCAGTTCTGTGACCAGATGTAGTTGTTACACTTATCCATAGCTCCAAATAGTGTGGTTTGTGTAGCTGGAGTTTGGTGTGCTGAGGGGAAAAAAGGGAAGACTGCCTGTGGCTTGCCTTGCAACTAGCTGGAGGCCAGCAAAAAGACAGATATGTGTAAGGTGAAGCAAACTCTGTACCTTATGTCTCATACTCTGCCTTTGAGGTATAGCAAAGCAGGTCAGGGACAGCCTGGCCATGACAACCTATGCAGCATCCTTTTCCTGGATGAAGGCAGGAATCCCATTGGTGGTGTGTATAGCATCCACGCCAGCTTCCTCAGCAGCCTCCTGGCACAGCACAACAGCACTTTCACCAGGGAAACAAAGACAGCTGCCACCACCAGAGCCAACAGCTGGACTGCAGGCAGGTGCCCATCTGTACTGGGATGAAGGGCTGTTTTCAGGAGGCACCTCAGGGCCTGCACAAACACAGGAGAGCGCTCTTGGAGGGCCTGTGTTGGGAGACCAAGCATAGGGCAGCATCCCAGGCCCACACAAACACAACGCACGGCTCTTGGAGGGACAATTTCAGGAGGTCAGGTGATGCAGCAGCGCTTCAAGCCTGCGCAGGTATAATGTAGTACTCTCGGAAGGCACATTTGGAAGGCCAGGTGACATGGCAGCACCTCAAGCCTCCACAAACATGGTGTAGTGCTCTTGAAAGGCCAATTCCATGAGGTTGAGGATGGGCGGTAGCTCAGACTTGCACAAACACCGTGTAGCACTCTCGGAGAGCCGATTTTGAAGGCCAGGTGATACAACAGCCCCTCAAACCTGCACCAACATGGAGCAGCACTTTTGGAGGACCGATCTAGCAAAGCCAAGGATAGAACGTTCCCTCAGA
>NW_009615052.1:21079-21322 GCF_000690535.1 Cariama cristata
TCTCGGGTGGCCAGGAACACGGCACTGCCTCAGGCCCGAACACGCAGGGCGCAGCACCACCACAGACCCGCTCGGGTGGCGGGGACGCTGGATCACCTCAGCGGCGCCTAAGGCGGGAAGACGCTCGGGCGAGGGCGAGGGCGGGGCCAGCGGCGTGCGGGCGTGGCTAACCGCAGGCAAAGACACTTTACGCATGCGCACGACCTGGGCGCCACTTTCGGGCGGAAGAGGTGGGGCGCGGCG
>NW_009615053.1:0-221 GCF_000690535.1 Cariama cristata
ATGCCTCTGCAGGTTGGATTCCAACCCCAGCGAGCGTCAGCTCTTCGCCTGGGACAGCTTCAACATGGTCACCTACCCCATCCGCCTCTCCCAGGCGTGAGTCGGGGCCGGGGACACACCGACTCAGCCCCCGCGACCCCCGTGCGTGCCTTGGCACCCCGCTTTGCTACCCAGCTCCCCCCCATCGCAGCCGGGAGCACCGCCTTGGCCCCAGGCGATGG
>NW_009615053.1:391-602 GCF_000690535.1 Cariama cristata
TAGTGCGCCCGAGCCCGGAGCCACTCCAGCGTTGTTCAGGAGCACCCAGCCCGGGCACCCCAAATTTGGAGCAGGGAGGGCTGAGGCGCAGCGAAGGCCAGGCAGGGCAGGTGGTGGAGGTGTGGAGAGGCTGTCCAGGAGCGTCCCACCTCAAAATAAATGCTTTCCCTGGTTGCAAGCAGCGATCCCATCTGTGGGGCTGGGGTTTGTG
>NW_009615054.1:0-12681 GCF_000690535.1 Cariama cristata
CCATCCCTGGAAACATTCAGTGTCAGGCTGGACAGGGTTCTGAGCAATCTGATCCAGTTGAAGATGTCCCTGCTGATTGCAAGGTGTTGGACTAGGTGACCTTTAAAGATCCCTTCTGACCCAACCATTCTATGATTCTACCTAGTGTTGTTTAATTTCTCTTCAAAATTCCCAGGGACAGAGACAATATCAAATATATATCACAGATTATGGTGAGGTCTGACACTCACTGGAAACAACGTGCATAACTGCAAATGAATGCTTCAGGGGTTTTTAATATATAAAATATTTTTGGCTGCAAGCTGAAAAATAGTACTAGAAATAATGATTTATTGATTAAAAACTGGTTTTGGAATCCAGGTTGGACTACAGCAGTTGAAAAATCTCTACATTTTTTACACTGACTGCAATGTATTTATACATGCTCTTTTATTATTCGCATTAGTTCCACTGAAATCATCAGGGCAAAGGAAAAATACACATACATGAAAATTTTTGTAATTTATCAGTATGTAAATCATGTGCATTATCCAGCTCTTGTGAACATTCAAGACAGGTGGAAACTGTCTGTTCAGTTCTATTCAAAGTTAGAGTAATTTTATGATATCATTGCAGACAGAGAATAGAAATAGGATATAATTACGTCTGGCAGGTTTTTAAAAGGTATTGAAGCATCTAAGTTAGGAGGTGAGTTACTTGCCTCAGTTCTCCATAGGTCCAAGGAAGGGAAAGAGCTGCATTCCCCCAGGAATACAGGGAGTATTAGGCAATTAAATTCTTAGTTCAGACGGGATGAATTCAGAGACCACATTAGCAGTATGTTAGTTTTACACATGACCTCCTTCTGTGGTTTTCTTTTACCGTTTAGTGTACCTTATCCAACTAAGGTCAACCAATGCTTTACAAAGCTATTTGGATATCAGATATTCTGGATTAATCGTCTGCTTTTGTTAGCACTCATATTGTACAGTTTGACAATCCCTCTTGACCTGAAATGCTATTTTAAGATAACTCTTTTATTTATTCCCTTGAGTGTATGTCCAACAGTAGATTATGCTCTAGCTTTTATGCTAGTAGTCTTTTCATTAACTGTGTAGGAGTCTGAGTATGATATCACCTTTGGGTTTTAGACTATTCCAAATTTATATTCTCAATGTTGTGTACTGAGTGCTGCTTTTACCTTTTTTAATTCTTTAATGAGTTTCCTCTTTAAAAAAAAAAAAAAAGTATTTTTGATATGTCAGCAACATATACAAATCTTGTCCTAACATCTACTTTCAATGGTTTCTTTAGCATGAAGGCACACTAATAGGATGAAATAATCACATAAATGTATTCATTTTTTTTGTTTCTTTATTTTCAGGAGCTTTCAACAAAAAAACCCTTACCTATAGAGATGTGGTTTTCATTTAAACTTACATATAAAAATTAGTTTGATCACGATACCTTATCAAATTAGTTTTTAAGTTCCATGATAGCAATATTACAGTGGCTGATGTAATGAGCCGTCTCTTGTTAATGGTATTTGGAAGTACCATAGATAGGGATTTGTAAATGAAGAGTGGCATGCATTGCAAGAAGTATGCAGATGCAAATAGAATCAGTATACATTGCTACTCTGTAAATATGTGTGGTTTTTCTCCAGCAGAAGTATTAAATTGGGGATAAACATGGAAAACAAAGAAATAATGAAAAGAAATTAAACATTTTTTCATGTCATGATGATTATGTTTTATAAGGGCGTGCATTCTTCTTTGCTGACAATGAAAGGATATTATGAAGTTCTGAAAAATAGAACTTGACATAAAGAAGGGTACATGTTGGAGCATTGTTTTATTTTTAAGTTGACTAGACAAAGTAGTCTACAGAAAGGAAGGAAGAAATGATCTTGCTAACCCTTAGTTTCTGATTGATGTGCAATATGGAGGGCAGGTTTGCTGGCACATCATAAGAACACAGAAATTGAAATGGTCATCTCAGCTTTGATTCAACTTGTGTGGGTATCCATACTGGAGTTTCTAGAGCTGTTTAATTTGTGCCAGTCTCTCCTAAAAGGTCTTAAAGAGCTGATGTTAATAAAAGGAGTAAAAGAAGAACAAAATGAAACGTAGGAGAGATGTGAAATATATTCTTTTTATAATAGCAATTTGTTACAAAAAAAAAGGGAAACTACTGTAGTATATTTCAGCATTTAAAATAATTACTCTAGTCTTTGTTTGCAGGCAGTATAGAGAAATGGGCACTCAGAAGTAATTTTATCTCCTACTAGGACCGATAACTTATGCAGGTGACAAGAAATAAATACATTTTAGATAGTTAAAGTTAAGTGAGATTAATTATACTCATTGTTTGGCAAAATAATACTTTAATTGAGTTTCAGGTTTTTTGATTTATTAAATGCACTACATAGGCTAATTGAACACATTCTTAAAATAGTCTTCTCTCACCTGGTAATTAAAAGAAACAAGACAATTTAAAAGAATATCTTCTCTTCGTGTATAATTTTTTTATTTATCAGCAGCTTCAATTGTAGACTTTGGACAACAGTTTTAAAATTCTAGATTTAGTATAATAATGTTTAACACCTTTTAAATGATATGAGAAAAATGTATGCATATATACTAATTCTGAGTTACCTATTAACAATATTTAAGATAAATTGTCTTCAACCATGTGGACTGTGAGTAGTGCTTACCAGATTTCAGTGCTGGGAACTCCCCATCTCCAAGCGCTGACAGTTGTTAGCTATTTTGTACTAGTCAAGAGACAAAGTTTGAGAAGCTGATTTGGTGCCTAGTGGAGTTCTCTGACGGCTCCAAAGATCAAATCTCAAATTTCAACCATGCTAGAAGACCTGAATAACCAGCAGTTACAATCGTTGTTCACCACCTCATCTTTACTTATGAATTGCTTGACAGGCTTATTGCCATTCTTTAACTGTTATTGCCCAAGCACAGAGTAGAATATGGTGTCCCTATCCTCTGCCACACGTAATGACTCCACTTGCTCTGTGGAAACTCCAGACATGCTACTGCTTAATGCAAAAATCAATTTTGAGGTCTTATTTGAGCACCAGGCACTGAGTGACATCCATGGTGTTGGATCCCGTTTTCAAGAGAACCATGTTATATTAATGAAAGAATTGATGAGAATTCACTAATAAGTCTATTTTTTAGTTCACCATTAAGAAATTATATCAGACCATCACTGATTATTTTTTTTTTGCTTTGATCCCTTCATTAGTACTTTTGCACTAAAATAAAGAATCCTTCATTAAAGTATTGTTGAGAAAACACTAGTGTCCAGTTTATGTATAAATTTGATATTAATAAATGAAACAAAAAAGGTGGAAAACCGGTACTGCAGCTTTGACAACAGCAAATAATATTTCACAATGAAAAAGAAACATCTGAAATATGTGGGAGTTTAACTTGTTAAGCTGAATATATTTAATTGCAATCTATTTAAATAAGATTTTTAATCAGTTCTGGGAAAACTGACACAAGTTTGCAATGGACCAATTTAAGACAAAAAATAAAGAAAAATGAGGGGAAGATTAGACGTAAAGGGAAACTGGTGATGTGGCCTTAAAACAGGAGGCCAATGACACCTTAGAAAACCAGTCTGTATCTGCCAGGAGAAAGAAAAAAAATGAACACTATGAGAGCAGAGAAAGGCCTGAAGATCAGATATTTTTATTGATTAGTAGTTAGAAATACCCATTTATGTCAATGTAGATTTTTACTTAGCACAAGACAGCATGATATCACCACTGCTAGAATTGCTAAAGCAGAACTCTCACTGTGATGCTACTCCACAGAGTGACTTGCTCCTTGAAGTTACAGATTGTTGACCTGTGAGATCACCCACCATTCCTATACTATGGCACATGGGACTGATGGAAGATACAACCAAGGTCATCCTTACAACGTCATAAACAGTATTGGTCAGCCAACCTCCAAATGTGCAGCAAGGTCCTGCAAATTTTTAAAGCAAGTGGAATACAGAATCCTTCCTGCAACCTTTTGAACGAGAAGACTTAGCACCTCCCCTGCTTTGGAAATAGGACTTGGCATTTTGACAGGTGTTTGCCTGGATGTCAGAGGTATCTGCACTGGTGTAAATGTAATTAATATGTGCTCCAATTGTAACCCCCTGAACAATCTTCATTTACATAAGCATAGTAGTTATTTGTTGAATGTCAGCTTGAAGTCAAATTCCCTGATGATTTTTCCAGTAGTGTGTAGGCACAATTATAAGAAAATGCTGGAACAAGGACATAACATTATAGCATAAGGTACCAAAAGTGGATGATTAGCAGGGGAGAGAGAGAGGATACAGTAAATAGGTGGACTGATGGAAGTAGTGAGAGCAGAATCACACAACAAGCTAGTGTGAAAATAAGGAATAGATTTTTGAATGTTCTAATAAGTATTAATCTTAAGAATTTATTGAAATGCCTTGAGTACTTTTTTAAAGCTTCATTCAGAAGTCAAACCGTGTTTGTAATATTATCTTTATGCTTACAGTGCATATGAAGAGATTTCCTAAAGTGGCATACTTTCTCCTTTCTGCTACAGCTTTTGTTTTAGTTTTCTACTGCTGTGGTAAATGACTTCGGCAGCAAAGTTATAACTAGTGTTTCAAACTAATTTTTGATGCTATTGATAAGATCCAACTTCAGATATTTTCCATCTAATTTTGGATTCTTGCTACAAACTGAGTGTAAATAAAATGGAGAGATGCCAATAATAATTTAAGTAAATATGTTTAAAATTTACTCATGTGGAAGATTTATTTTATCGATGGTGAAGAATAATCAGGGAAATTGGACAAGAGTTTAATTCCATGAATAGGAGAAATCAAATATTTCTACTATGTATTACAGTGAAGAAATAAGCAGAGAACACAACTGGTGGAGCTGAGAATTAAATCTTGGAAGGGAAGAAAAAAAGTAGGAGGAAGGGTCCATGAGAAGTACAGATTTCAGTATACTACTGCTTCAGGGAGGGCAGTTACAACTTCAAGGTGATGGACTTGAGATGAGTCAAGTAATTGGTTAAAACAAAAAGTAAATGGAAGTAGAATATTAGGGAAAAAGATTCAGGTCTGTTTAGGATGGAAAAAAAAAAGACAAGTCAAAATGATAGTGAAGGGAGAATGAAAACTCAGACTCTTATCTCTTGTGAAGTAGAAAACTCCATTTATATTAATGAGGACTTCTGCTTAAAAATTGATGACATTATCTTGCCCACAGTAAGAATTGTTAAAGTACCATCAATAGCAAGGGACAAAAAGAGATTAGGTCATCACTCAGGAGGTTACTTTAGATCTGTTCCCTGAACCTTTTCCTATGGCTAGTTTCAGAATCCCCTCACCATCAAACCATAAAGAACTGGAGTTGTCATAAACCTCTGCAGATGGCTCTCACATTCAAAATCTGTGCTCTTGACAGCCTATATCACTTACAGGCCTTACAGACATGTGATCTGTGAGTTCTTTCCTTTCCGTCCATCACTTTTGCAAAATCTCAGAATCATAGAATAATACAGAGTGGAAGGGTGGAAGGGGCCCTAGGAAATCATCAAGTACAACAGCCTTTTCACTTTGTTGTTTTTTTTATTTGAACACAGGCTACTATTTCAAAATACAATGAAAGTCATCTAAAAATAGCCAATACTCAGTTAAATGAAATTTCCTGAACACCATTGATAGTACATATAATGACATTAAAAAATTCCACCCTAATATGCAAAGTACATGGCTTGAGACTCAGGTCAATATAAAACTGATTCTAGTACTTGGCTAAACATACCAGAAAATTTGGGTTGATTCTGGACAGTTTAAATATTTATATATTTATCCATTTATGTAAATAGCCAGCACCCTCCCATATCTGAACTAGGTTTACAGGAAGCAAAAAGCCTAATATATTTTTTTCTGTCTATCTTTTAGCTTGCTGTCCTTGGGGATAAGGTGATATTCCTTCTTCTTACATATTTACTACTGATACAGTAGGCAATATAGGAAGTTCTGCCCACCTGGAAGAAGTTAGAGGTCTTGCTGGGAAGTCAGAAGATGAAGCTTCTATTTCTAGGAATTTGGAGGGAGTGATGGATCGAATAGTGAAAATAAGGAAATTATCTCTGTACTTCAGAAAACAAAGCATGTTAGAGACTGTGGAATAATTATTTGGATAAAGTGGAAGAAAGTTAAGAAATCCAAATACCATTGCAAATGGTATTTGCAATGCAAATGCGAATTCCAAATGCTCCAAATACCATTGCAGAGCAGAGAACTGTCCTAATGTATATACAACAAAGGCTATTACGTTCTTTATAATGTATTATAAGAAAATTAAATTTAGGATAAAATTCCAGTAACGGATTTTCACTCTTGACACCGAATTTCTAGAAACTTTGTTTTTTAAATAAAAACTGACATTTTTGAGCTATTCCAGCAATTATTATACATTTTTTAAGTGAGAAGAACCCAAAGAAGAAGAAGAAGAAGAAAAAAAAGGCAAAAATCGCAGCTGGACTTTTATCTATTCTTCTGTCAATACTTTAGTGAATATGCAGTAATATCCAGTAATTTGACAGTATCTAGCATGCTTTCTTCTCAAAGGTACAAAGATAGTTTCCTTATTTTTCACAATCAGATCCATCACTCCCTCCATAACCCATAGTACTTTGACAATACTATCAAAGAAAATGTTTGTTCCTAGGTTTCCGAGTCTAAGGACAGCATGATAATTACAGGAGCATCCTTTTCTCTTCTACAGAGCTCCCTGTCCTAGGTAACATTTCATTTCTGGAAAGATCATAGCCTATTCAGAGTAAATAAACTGAAAAACACTATTCAATCTATCAAGCTTTTATAAAGATGCTATATTTAATACTTACAGACCAAATTCTGTTCAAGAGTATGGTAAGTTAACCTTGTCTGGCTGCCAGGTGCACACCCAGCCGCTCTCTCACTCCCTCTCCTCAGCAGGACAAGGGGAGAAAATAAGAGAAAAAAATTCGTGGGTCAAGATAAGGACAGAGAGATTGCTCACATATTACTGCCACAGGCAAAACAGACTAAACTTTGGGAAGACTAATTTAATTTATTGCCAATTAAAAATAGAGTAGGATAGTGAGGAGCAAAGGCAAAACTAAAAACACCTTCCCTCCACCTCCCTCTTTTTCGCAGGCTCATATTCACTCATTTTTTCCCAACTCTTTGACCTCCTCACCCTGAGCAGCACAGGGGAATGGGGAATGAGGGTTGCAGTCAGTTTATAACACTTCATCTCCACCATGGGCTCTCCAGGAGCTGCAGCTTCCTTCAGAGCACATCCACCGGCTCCTGCATGGGGTCCTCCACAGGCTGCAGTGTGGCTATCTGCTCTGACATGGATCTCCATGGGCTGCCAGGGACAGCCTGTTTTGCCATGGTCTTCTCCACGAGCTGCAGGGGAATCTCTGCTCTGGGACCTGGAGGACCTCCTCCCCTCCTTCTTCACTGACTTTGGTGTCTGCAGAGTTGCTTCTCTCACTTTTTTCTCACTTCTTTCTCCCAGCTGCTGTGCAGCTTTCTTAAATATGTTTTCACAGAGTTGCCACCAGCATTGCTGATGGGCTCAGCTTTGGTCAGTGGTGGGTTTGGTTTAGAGCCAGCTGGAAGTGGCTGTGTCTGGCATGGGGCAGCCCCGGGTCTCTTCTCACAGGGGCTACCTCTGCAGCCCCACGCTGCCAACACCTTGTCACATAAACCCTATACAGGGAGCAAAGTTGAGTGCTAATGTTAGTGGCAAGTGCAAATGGCCAAAAGCCCTAAAAATAGGTATTAACAGAAATTTAAAAAAATGGTTCCTCAAGATTTTCCTGGAATTCAACAAAGAAACCAAGCAAAGTGACGTATGTAATCACCAACCAACACTTACTAATAGATATGCTAAAATGATGCTGTTTAATGCCCTCTTAATTTAATAAACCTAAAATAAATGAAAAATAAGTCTGTTTAGGGTGTCACTTCCTAGACTGCACACTTTTACTGCCTATCACCCACAACACTGAAGTTACCATTTTAATAGTTGCAAAATTGCACATTTTCTGTCTTGTGCTTTAATTTCCTTGTTAGACAGCCAGGTGTCTCATAATTTATTTAGAACTGATTGTGCTAGAAACTTTCCTTGGAGATTTTGCAACTGTACGGAAAAAAATTGATTTAGGATGCAAGTCTGAGCTTATTAGAATTACACGCTGCTAGAAATTTGTAAGACTGATTACAAGCTCCTTGAGTGGCTTTCATCAATTTAACAAATATTAAAAGTCCAGCAGAGGGAATCTGAAAAGATTTCTTAAAACAGAAGGTTCATTTCCTTGCGCTGGATAAAATATTAAACTAGTTGACATGAAATAAAAATGTGCCTTTTTGTATTAAACTTTCTTACAAGAATATCACATACATATATTAAATTCCTCCTTTCTTGAAATCCCCTGTTATTTCATCACTTTAGGTGCAGCTTGAAGCATTGGTTGTGAATAACAAAACTGCTTTGAAATTTGTTTTTGTCATACAGCAAAAACACATAGCCTGTAAATGCAAACATATCTCTGAAGGTTTTTCTTTTCTTTCACTGAATTCATTTTATAGAAAGTATGTAAGAATTTATGATTTCAATTGTTCAATATTATTGTGAACCCAATTTTCAAAGAGGGAAAAAATCTGAATTGATGACACACAGCTACTGAATATGCTTAGGAAGACAGAAATAACCCATCAGAAGATTTAATTTTTATATTTTATTTTTTTTTATCAGAGCATTTTAAAGTGTTCATAGAATTATTGATTATAAAGTTTACTGTTAGAGCTGACAGTTTCATTCAAAACTAAATAATCAACAATCAACATTTCAAAGTATGAATGAACAATATTCTCTTTGAATCACTCATGAATAATCCAGAGACCAAGAATTAATTACTAAATGTATTTTTAAAAGTGTCTTCAAATAAGTAAAATGTAGAGCAGGCTTTAATATGTGGGCAGACAATACAAGTACAGCAAAACTGGAGAAGGCAATTGAATGATTTTTTTAATGAATTATTCACCTGGCCCTACAGATTATATGGTCTAATAAATGAAATCGCAACCATTTGTAATATTGTAATATTATCAACAGGTGATTAGCTCCTGTGTTAATTCATATCAGTGAAGCAGTTTTTAAGTTTTAAAAGATTTATTGTAGTGAAATGATGCAGGAAAATTGAAGTTACAACATCAGAAGAGACAGAATATTCGGCCAGCATAGAAAAGAGAAAACAACTGTGCTGTACGCTCGTACTAGCATATGAGCTACTTTATATTTTGTGTATATTCACAACTTCTCAGCAAAAACTCCATTTTCACAGGGGTTATTACTTTTTAGAGAAAAATGAGGAAGCCGAAGTTAGGTTGGGGTTTTTTTTTTGGTTTTAGGGGATAGTATATTGTACAAATTTATGCAAGAGATGAAGCAGGAATAACGGTGCACATAGCACAGAGGTAATGAAGTGACAGCTATAAGGCTCCGGTAACAAGAGGTGTCAGTCCTTCTCTTCTTCTGCTGGACTGCCAGTCATTCATGTATGTTGCTGGACAAAGCAAACAGGTAATATAACTATAAATACTTTCTCAGGAAAAGTCAAGTCTGTTGCAGAAAGTTTTGTGACATTCCCTGCATTGCCTTTCATGCTACCTGTCATGCAATAAAAGGCTTTTGCAAATTAGTCTATTACTTTTTACTGCACTATCTCTTCATTTTCTTGGGATGCTTTTAGAACAAATCAGGTGCCCAGTTTAGTTCAGTTGCTCATTCAGATGTTAGCTTGTCAGAGGCAGATATTTTTATTTCTCATTTGATGGTAATTTTGATATTTTGGAAATATCATTTGTAGAACAGAGCTAATTATCTTTATGAAATTCCATTATTTCTATCATCTCTTTTTTTACTGGTTAAGAACTGAAGCACAGGGAGACTAAGCACAAGACACAAGCTGCCGGGTTATGAATGAGGCATGGTGAAGTGCCTGTGCAGAAGAGAATGATTCATATGGAATCAGGTGCCTGCTCATCCTGAAAATCCCAAAACACCTATATGTACCTGAGCATGCTCAGAAACATGTCAGTAGGATGCTGCCCAAGAGTGTCAGTCATTTGTAAGTGGTGAGTTTGTGGATAGCACCAGTCTGTGGGGGAGAGGTTGGTACACCGGAGACCAGGGCTACTGCTCAGATGGCCAAAACAAGTGGGGGAATGTGCGAAGAGGAAAGTAGTGAAGTTCAAGTATGAACTCTTGCACTTGGGATGGAATAGCCCTCTACATCACTGCAGACTGGGAACTTACTGACTGGGAAAAGGACCTGGGGGTACGTGAATCACCAATGCACCCTTGCAGTGATGAAGGCCAAACTTCATTGCTATAAGCGTAACTAGCAGGTTAAGGCAAAGGGTTATTTCCCTTAACTCAACACCTGTTAAGCTACATTTGGGATTCTGTGTCCAGTTTTGGTCCAGCAGTGGACAAAGTGGATCAAGTCTAGCAAAGGTCCACTAAGATGATTAGGAAGCTGGAGCATATTGTATATGAAACATGACTGAGGGAACTGGGTTTGTTTAACCTTGAGAAGATTAGGGTAAAAGGGGATTTACTTACTGTCTTCCATGGCCCAAAGGGGGAAGTAATAGGAAAGACCAAGCTATACTCCCAGGGGTGCAACAATCGTAAGGAATCTGATCCCCAACATCAGGGAGTAAAATTCACTCCTCTCCATGTTTCATTTACAGCTAAAATGTTGATAACTGCAATAGTTTTTTACCACTCACAGCCATCTGTTCTTAATCATAGACATCTATCATTAGTTTAGGAAGAGATAGATTCCTGTTTGAGGGCATCACATGAAAATTAGTTTGTTGGTACCATTCCAGCTTCTGGAGGTCGTAGATTGATATCAAAGAGCATTCATATTTCCCTGTGAAAAGAAAAATGGGAAAGTTAAAGTGTTATGTTTTACTTTATTTCCTGGTCTAGAGAAAGAAAAAAGAAACAGAATAAAATAGAACAGTTTAATTTTCTTATTTTTTTCTTTT
Source organism: Cariama cristata (assembly GCF_000690535.1). Lineage (NCBI taxonomy): Eukaryota > Metazoa > Chordata > Aves > Cariamiformes > Cariamidae > Cariama > Cariama cristata. Next base: position 11,116 of record NW_009615054.1, read on the forward strand.
ACAGGAAAACAGATTATATTGACACTGAAAGAATGAAATTCATGTTATGAACTTACTTCTCTGAAATAGAAACTGAAAGAGTTGCAAATTCATGCTGAATTGTGTTTTAACTTGGATTCACACAGAATCAAGACAATGCGATGCAGAGGAAGACAGGTAGCAACTGAAGTTAGATACACTCTCATTTTCCTGTGTTAGTGATAAAATCATGCAGAAGACAATGCAGAAGAATAAAAAGAACAGTAATAGCAGTTGAATGCATCAAAGTATTTCTACTGGCATTTCTTTGTCTGAATTATTCTATATTCTTCTTTTGTGTTACTAGACTGATATGATTAATGAAACAGCTGAAACAACAACTGCAGTATAAGTGGGCAAACAGATACTGGGTTGGCATCAGAAAGGCTGACTTCCCTTTTTCTGTTATTTTGCCCATGATATACTTAGTGATCTACAGGAATGTATCCAATGGTGGAGACAGAGGTATCGGTCTAAACAAGGAGTTACACATACAACTTCAAGAAACCAAAGGCAACAGGCTGCGGACCCCCACTGCAAAACCTAAGTAATCGTATCTCACCATTATGTGTAAATCCTACAGGTGTATAAAATGCAGCCTTTGAAACAGGTTTAGAAAGAAGGCTGTAGGTTTGTATGCCCATTCACTATGCAGAAATGGCTTGGTGATTATAAGGAGATGTAAATCTGGCGGGTATTTCATTATCAGAGAGACAGTTCATGAATAAGATTTCACATGTTCCTGCACAGAATGGCCTGTAGTGTTATTATTCTGAGAGTTTTCAAACTAAGCCACTTATTTAAATACACAGTGTACTATCTAACCTTCCCTTAGGGTGAAACTCACCCACTGCAGAGGACTTGCACAAGGCTGTGCATCACTGAAGTCATGTTAATGCTCTGTTTTCTTAGTTGGAGTGGGAGCTAAATGGTGCATAAATCTTTGTAGTGTTCTGATGTAGGAGAACTACACTCGTCATTGAAATGATTCTCTGAGAAATACTGGGCATTTTGTAAATATCTGCAGTATTCTTTAAATTAGAGGGCCACAAATAAGAGATGTTTTATTCAAAATAATAAAAATTTCTATGGAAATTTTATTCTTGTTTGTTTATTTGTTTTCTTTCTGGTTTTTGGATATTTTTTTCACCTCTCTGTTAGTTAAATAATGAAGGATCCCCTCACAATAATCCTCTCCCTGAAAGGATGTTATGGAGAAAAAAAAGATGGAGGAAGAAAAGTTTATGTATTGTCTTTACTTAGCAGTTAAGCAGCTAGATTGAAATGCAGAGTGAATTTACTAAGGCAATTAACTGCATGAACCTACTGGGTACAGGGGGCTATCGGGTAGGAAGGGGTAACAAGAGAATGAAGTAGAAATTTCTGCTGGAAACTTGAGTGTCTTAGCTACAGAACTGCTTGATGATTTTTTTAAGATATATGCCATCCTATGAATACATTTTATAGATGTTTTAATGTGGACTCAATTCTCTCATCAATTACAGTAATTTAATGCCAGTGTTGTCTGCCATTCTATTATTATTAATA
>NW_009615055.1:0-15549 GCF_000690535.1 Cariama cristata
TGGGACTCCTCCGCGGGGCAGCCGCGGCCCAGCAGGCCGCACCGTCAGGCCCTCTCAGCCTCGCAGCTTCCCCCCAATGCTCGCAGTGCCTGGGGAGCAGCTTCAGCTGGGGGCCCGCTGGCTGCCCTCCCCGCAAGCACCCCCACCCCGACTGGACGCGGCTTGGGCACGGACGCAGCGGTCCCGGTGTTTCAGAGCATAACTGGGTGCCACTGGGCTGTGTCCCCTCTCACGTCGTGTCCACCCAGGTGCATGCTGCTTCTGTGCTAAATGGAGTGGCTTGGTTCAAACCGCTGCTGGTGTGAAGGGGACCACAACACGGCACTGTGTACTCTGACTAAAATTCAACAAAATGTGGGCCCATGGGCTTGCCTGGACCCAACTGGATACCGCATAGCTGGAACGTGGATATCTCAGATGTAAGACTGGCTTACTGGGGAAAAAAAATGAGATTTCAGAGATTTGGGGTTTCAGGGATAAGAGGTTTTCCACCCAAATGGAGCTGGCAAAGATCTCAAGAAGATTGTCCGCTCCTGTGTCCCCTAAGAGCATTCTGAAAGCTTTCGGAGCTTGACTTCCTTGTCAAAATAGGAAATGTACAGGATATGTCATGCAAAGTTGCCAGAACCAGCTAAAAATAGCCTGCACTTGTTATTTCTCCCTCTAGCTTACATGAATAGGAGTATCTATGAATTTCCTTTCCTTCTTGCAAAAATGTTTCGCCTTCCAGGCAGACAAGGGCTGCTGTATTTCTTTTCTCCCTATTGGAGTCATTCCCCATAATGCTTATCTGAGTTGGAGTCAGCGTCAAATTAGTGGCTGCGAGCAGCCCCTGTGGTTACTCTGAGGGCAGACAAAGGAGCGTGTGGATGAGAGAAGCTGTGATGAAACACCTTACTCAGTGTTTACACAGCAATGCAATTCCTGCCATATCCACTGCCTCAGTGGAGGAAGCAGGAATATTTACATTTCTGCAAATTATGGAAAGACTGGGAACAGCTGTCTCTTCCTGGACACGCTCGTTTTCTCAAGGCGCTGATTTGTGCCTCTCCTTTTTAGACTGTATTTGCAGCTGGCCTCCAACTTGACTTGCTGTGCAAATTGTCTGCATTGTTCTGTCTGCGTCCCAGCATGGAAGTTGCTGTGAAATCCCGCAGCTCTACCAGCAACATGCGGCCTGGCCCTTTGGCTCCCTAAATCTGCAGAAAAGCTGGAGGCATGTACTGGGGGCTCCACTGGGGACTTGGGGCTTTTAATATAATACAAGTCCTTTGGGTTCTCTTGTCAGTTTTGCTCCCCAAGTGCATTGCAATGTGTTGAAGGCTCAGCTGGGAGCTGTCACAGGAGTCTTCTTCAGCTCCTACATCACTAAATCTTGCTCTCCTGATGGACTCTTTTCCCCAATGTTACTGATTTTCAGATAAAACCCTGAATAACTGGAGTTGCCTAGAATTAAGCATGTCTGGCGATACCTGGGAGGATGGCAATTCCTATGCAGCATTATCCCTCCTTTTCTCAAGGGAAATTTCTCACAGGCTCAATGTTTGCCCTAGATAATTTCTCTCCATTTGAAACTACCTCCATTTCTTGGGGCACAGTTGCAGACTGCTGTTCCAAAAGCAGTGCTGGTTCCTTGCATGCTGCAGTGCACAGTGAGATTTCCTCTGTGTGCATCAAACAGACCAGGCCAATGGCAGGTGTGTTGGGCAAGGCAAAAAAATGTGTGTTTCAGTTGCCACAGGCTTTGTCTTGCTGCAAAAGTGGCTTCCGTGCTGCTTTCATCTGCTTTTGCACAGCAGGGGATCCTCTGAAGAACCCAGCCTCTGGCTGCTGCTGTGCCCAGGGTGTCACTGCCTTGACAGGGCAGGGTGGCAGATTTAAGGTGCTTTGGTTCTGTCGTCTTCTCTCCCAGGAGGAATCGATGGTGCTGCTGGCTCTTCTTGTCAAGGCTTTTCTTCTCAAGGCAGAGTGATGCCCTTGGCTAATACAGCCCTGTGGCCAGACAGCCTCTGCTCCTGCCCTGCAGCAAGATGGGGAGGAAGGTGGTTCCTTGCCAGCGTTTGGGCAGACAAGTGGCTTTTTGTTGGGGCAGGAGAACTGGTTCCTTCAGCTCTTCTGCTCCTCCCTGCCATGATGGTCAGCACCATGTCTTCAGTTTCCTCTCCTCCTCTTTCTTGCTTTCCTTCTGGATCAGATCCAGTTCACATTTTCCATCTGTGTTTTCTCTGCCAGTATTTGCTGCCTGGCAGCTAGTTCCAGCATGGAGACTGGGTCTGCTGTTACTTCAAGATCACAAGGACTTTGCTAGCCACTACAAGTCCTCTGAGATCCTCATTTAAAAGAAGTTTTGAAGCTCTTGCCATGGTCCATTTCTCTTTGTTTGCCTTCAACACTGCCTGGCAAGCTCTTTTGACTGCCAACCAAAGAAAGCTTAAACAGAACATACTTAGGACTTAGTTGCACATTTGTTTCTTTTTCTCTTACACTTATGGGCATCTGACTTTTACTGACCACAGAGGTCATTCACATTCCTTCAAGCATGCAATAGCGGTGCTATAACCATAAGTTGACCTTGCCAAACAATCCTTATTGCCAGAACAGTTTCACTTTGCATTAGCTCAGCAAAAATATGTTTGCCTTTTTAGTCAATGATCAGGAACATCGTTGCCTCACTAGGTAAGAAGATAAGTGCTTTGTTGACATGACTATAACTCAATTCACTTATAGCAGTCAAACTCTGCCTGCATTTTCCTTGTTTGCAACTTATGAAACCCCTCTCTGGACCATCTCAGGTGAGGAGAGGGGTCGCATGACCTCAGGGGGACTCATCTCCATGTCTTGGAGGAGGAGATCCCCCAAAACAAAGGGCAACATCGTAGGTTGCACACCCGCCACTTCCCCATGGAGGCTGAGGACAGTGTTTTGGACCCCAGGCTCCTTGCAGAGATCCTTCAGCAGTCCCATGTGGTGGGGCAATCTCAGGTGTAGCGTTGGCTTGGAGGCCCTGTGTGGAGCCGCCAAATATCTACTGTGAGTCTCAGATGTCAGTGCAAGACTCTGCCTGGTCCAAAATGTAACCAAAGGGCTAAATTCCCTGTAGCTTGAGCCCAGTCTCCCCACCTTCATGAGTTCTCTATCCCCATGCACAGCTCAAGCAGGACTTACATTGGAGGCAGCTACTTCTCTTCCCCTCCCCTTATTTACCATATAAAGGTTTTCTATGTTTGCCTGGGAGGTGTTGTCACCCTCAACATGGTCCCTCTGAAGCTTCTTGCACATCCCAGCATAGCAATTCTATTTCTGACCAACTAGATCAAAAGTTTTCTCCTAAATTTATGCAGAAAATTCCAAGACACCTGTCCAGATCTACCAGCACCTTTGACAACAATTAGAAAAAGGAATCAAATAAAAAATACATTAATAACTTCTTTCTCCCAAAGAGAGGAGATGCCATAACAGCACCTCAACTGTAAAGCCCACATCCAGTGACAGCCTTATCTAACCTCATTTTTTTCTGGTTTTTTTTCTGCTACTGTCGCTACCATTGACTCCAGAATGGTTTAAGACACAGCCACATGGTACTCACATTCAACCGCAAAGAAACGGCTCAGTCCAGGCTCACCAGTGCAGTCAACAGCCTGTGTTTTGGGCTTCTGGCATTTCTATTTTTCCATAAGAAAGGACCATGACTTTTGATGAAGGAAGGACAGAGAAGCTGCCTGGATGCTTTTCAGAGCTTTTCCCAAGGTCATGATATAGCCCTCTCTGAAATCACCATTAAGTCCTCATGGGCAGCTGGACTCTGATAGATCCATGCAGGAGAGATGAGGCCAGTTTTGGGGGAGCTGTTTCATACCTGAGGGACTGGCTGAAAGAGCAGAAAGCTCCCTGTGAGTGAAGCAGAGAAATGGGACAACAGAGCACAAAACAAGTGGTGTTTGGTGAGAGAAGTGGATTGGTAACTGGAGAAGGACTAGCTACAAGGAGGCCTGAAGGCAGAGAGGGGACCCTGGACCATGGCGTGATGGAGACAGGGACAGTAGTGAGGAGCAGCAACAGAGGTTTGATAATGCATAAGGAAGCTACTACATTCTCCACACAAGAACCAGGCTATGCAGAAGGTGCAGCTACTTCTCAGCAGGGATCAATTCTCAAAGATAGGCTCTGGGTGATACAAGATTTTTGCACTTTGTCTCTCTGTTGTGCTGGGTCATTCCCCAGGGAGTGTTTCCTGGAAGAGCTTGGCCTTTTTTAGCACTAGCAATACCAGGTTGGAGGCAGTTGTTTGCTTTGCTTTGTAGCCATATCTATCTGATCCATGCCTGCACCATCCACCACTAAGTTCAACGCCAGCAGTATGAAGGAATACTATAAAAAAGTCATACAGCTTTAAACACATCTCAAATAACTAGAAGTGCTGTGGTGTGAATCGTAACCCACATTCCCTCAACAGATGAGGAAACACAGGGAAACAAAAACATCCAGTGCAGCAAGGAAGCTAGGTACTAGTTTGTTGCCCTACCCCTCAAGGTTTGTTTGGGAAGTTAATAAAAATGTGTTGACATTCTTTCTTGTTAAACAAGGTGACCTATTTACAGTAAGTTTATCCACCCAGGGCTAGAAATGAATGCTAGATCTCACAGGGGATTGAGTAACTTCCTCTTCTCCAGGGCTTGAAGGAGTGAAGCTCTTGTTTCTGATGTGGTGTGAACCTCGTTTCTGAGACAGGTATGAGTATGAGGGCAAGTATTGGCCCCAGTGGAATCTTGGTCCTGGGATCGCATTAATAGCCCATATGGGCAAAAGCGGTTGAGACTTTAACAAAAACAATTTAGGGTATCTGGGTAAATGTCCAGGGGGAAGATGCTGAGAGAAGAAACAAGCTCTGCACCCTGAACAGATGAGATGAATGCAAGTGATCCATGCTGCAAACATCCCCAGGAGCAGGGACTTGGATACAGTAGGGGCAGGGACAAGTTCCTGAATGCCTTCTGGGTCCAGGGGAGATTGGATGTCAGCAGGGTAGGATGCCACTGACATAAAAATCGTCCCAGACAGCAGGAGCCCTGCTTGGAGAGTAAAACTCAAAGACAGACAGAAGACATGTTGTGAGTCCAGTGATAACTTGGGTAGCTGCAGCATCCAGGTTTCTCCTTCCTCTGGCAGCACCAGATGACTGGAGAGCTTGCCCAATGTCAACAAAAAGACCTTGGACATCACAGCAGTTCCTTGTTCAGCGGTCTTCCTAGAAACATGGAAAGTCTAGCAGTGAAGTCTCCCAGGTGGGTTATCCTCCTTGTTTAATCTGATCCTGAGTACATAGAGGTGTGACATTCTTGTCCTTCTCTACTCTCCTCCCAAGGAGGGAAAATGTGAACCAAATGTCACGTATGGTAACCACTGGGGTAGACTGTGGCAGTGCTAGTCTGTGCTCCCAGCCAGATGGATGTCAAGAGCAAAGAGCACCTCATGACATACATTTCTGCAGAAAGTAACCAGAGATTGCTCTAAAATTAAACAAACATGGACAAACCCTGGTGTCACCTTATGTCTGGCTGATTGCTGCACAAAACTCCAGTTCCCAAAACATCAGAAGGGCTTGGAGAAACCTCTCTTACTGATGAGAACAGCAGGATTTGGGCCAAATAAACTCTGCCTTTCCAAAGGATCTTCTAACAACAGATATTTATGTGGTTCTTGCTTGCTGGCCAAACTGTCGATGACTTGAGGAGCACCTCTGCCAAAGGGAGGGAGCAACCCGGGGAGATCACAAAATCACTGCCCACCCTGAAATCTTGAGCCACAGAGGAAACACAGTTGCCATCCAGTCTCTCTCTTGTCTACTGCTAAATGGCCATTCCCATTTATAAGCCTGGGGTGATATCCTAGGGACAGGAATGGCCTGTCCTACATACCTTTCATAAAAGTAATGCATGGTTTCTGCCACCTTCTAATGCAGACACCTTAGAAAAAAGTTGACATTAGATGGAACAAATGCATAACAAAGCCAATATGTGAGAGTTCAGCAGCTTCTCACCTCCAGAGGTGTCCAGAGAAGAATGTGGGAACACTAAGAACATCCCACCCTTCCAGATCTCACCCTTGGAGAAGTTCTTCCCCTTTCCAGTCAATTGCAAATGTCCTTCTTGGCAACCTCCTCTTCTCCTGCAAGTCCGCCTCCTCTCTTTCTTCTCAACTCTTTTGCCCATTTGGGGTATTGTACAGAGTCACAGGCAGCCCTGTTCTTTGCCCTCAAGGCTAACACCCACACAGTAAACATCTCTCCTTGAAATTACCCACACTCTCATTCCCCGCTCCTGCCAAACTTCTTCCTTGGCTTGCCCTTTTGGTTCCTCCTGGTCTTCTTGTCACCTACAGGCATTGGACAGGCTTCCTGTCTCCTCTGCAAGAGGTAGGGAGTCCCCAGACCTCAGTGTCTCTTTTATGCTAACATGGCTAAGGGCTACAAAAAACCTCTGCTGTTTCAATCTTGCGTGGTTCTTTACCAGTCTGTAGGGACCATTGATTAAATTTTCTCTATCCAAGTGTTGCTCAACAGTGTCATTTCAACAGTCTTAGAGTATCTCCAGTTTCTGGAAACCATCATGATGAGATGTTCTGACATTCCTAGTGTTCCCACACTCTTCGAAAAGGATCTGGAGCATCCTTTTGGGCCAAATAACCAAGAGCTGGGCGTGGTTGGAAAGGCACGCTAGGCTTGACATGACCAGCCCACTGTCCACACACAAATGGCGCTCCTTCAGAAATGCAAAGGAAAGCAACCACTGAAGGAGGAGGCTGAGCATGGAATACTGGCTTGAGTCGAGCTGGGGAGAAAGTCTAGCATGCGAGCACTCGGAGTGGACTGGATCCCATTGAGCTGCAAGCCAGAGATGTTCGGCTGCCAGCTGGAATACAAGGTAGCTCTCCTGCACCTGCCTCGAGACCAGTGGGACTGCAACTGATGAATGCTCAGCTTTTTTCAGCATGTGAGGTACAGACTTTCTCGCAGTGACAGAAGACACTCCTGGGCTGTGAATTATCTGCTGCTGCTGCATGGCTGAACTGACCTGCACATGCATGGTGGTACATCCTACTCCAAAACTTGCTCTGGAGACCAGTCTAACAGCTCATCTGCAAGACTTCCCCCAAACAACTCTCAGCCCTGTGATATTTGCCTGTTCTAATTTTACACATCATGTTCCTTTTGGAAAGCAGTGACTGGTTGGCTCCTTCCCTGGGAAGCAGCTGAGCTCAGCTGGGGAGAAAGCCCAAGAGTAATAGCCACAACAAGGAGGTGGGAAGCTACCTCTCCAGAAGAAGCTGCGAGGAGGAGCAAGGAGCAGGCATTGGGGTGATGGGGAAGGACCAATGGACTCACACAGAGTTGAACTCTAAGCCGTGGAGCTGACTAAACTGAAGTCTGGAAGCAAGGACACAATGCTAGAGGAAAATTTTTATTGACTTCTTGTTTTTCTATTCCAGCCTTGCTACTTTGAGTTTGTTTTTGTTGAAAAGTGATCTGTTCTAGTTTATGCCTTGGTTTGTCATGTTAGTAGTCTTTGTGGGGTGTTGGGAAGTCTGAGATCCATGCCAAGGGTTTGGCTGACTCAGGGTCACAGCACACCCTGGCCAGAAGTAGAAGCCTGGGGCTGAGAGAGGAACAGGATGATGCCTTGAAAAACCCCATAAAGGCTACATCAGACTTTGTCTGGTGGATTGGTGACACGGGAGGGTGACTGCTCTTTTAACCCTTGGCAGATGGCCATCCTTTACATTCCTGGGCTAAGATGGAAAGAGGCCAGGAAGATGTCAAGTCTGGCCCTAACTTGCAGGCTGTAGATACTTAATTGGTCTTTAGGTTGTCAAGTATGGCCCTTCTTCTTTCCAACATACCAGTTAGCTTACACATGAGATTTCAAAGTTGACTCATTCCTGCATTTTCTTCTCTTCCAGAACAGTGATTGAGTAGGAAGCTGCTGGTCCTATTAGAGAAGCTGTTTTGTAATTGAATGCTGAGCCCGTCTCTTGCAAGGTGGTGCACTCCCACAGCTGAATCCATCACTTCTGCTTATCACCATCACATCTGCGTGCCCCAGCAAAGCAACGAGCAGTCATTTACCTATTTCTCACATGCATATTGGTGGACACAGCTATTAAAAAGCTAATCATCGCTAACATGCTGGCCACCACCTGTGAAGTCTGAGCCGCCGAGTGTCTTTGTTTACCTGCTCATCACTTACTGCACAAAACAAACTTGACAGAGCACTTCAGCTCTTGCCTGTAGTTTGCATTGCCAACACATTTTGCAGGGTCACACCACTCCTCCCCAAGACCTGCTCGTTTCTGCACACAGGTATTCTTATGATGTTGGCCATGACCGCCTCTGCCAACAATTCAGGGGGAGAGAATTTATTTTTCTGATATTTTTGTCATTATGGTTGTCAGGCTTTTCAAAAGACTGGTTAAAAGTGCACTTTTGGTTCCTTTGAACTGGATATTTACAAGTGGCTTTGTGCAGCTAGCTCTGTGCTAAGTAGCCTCAGAGGCAGCAAAAACCATTACATTGAAAACTTTTTAATGCAATTAGCTTAACTCAGAAATGGAGCAGCAAGTATGACCACTAATTTCCTTATTTTCGGGTGCAAACCTGAAATCTCTCGATTATGCGTTTCTCTGTGAGGTGTTTTAGAACTGCACAAAAGCTATAGAGAAAATGTAGTTTTAGACTTGAGTACAGTATAATTCAAATCTCAGTCAAACTGAGCACATGGCCACATTCAGCTGTCCTCCAAAGCCTTCATGGTCTTGGCAATGGCTCCTTTCATGCAGCAATTTTGGCAGTTAGCTTTATCGTAGTTTGCATTTTTCTAATGTTGTTCCCCCGGCCCTGCCAGAAACCTATTTGGTAAGGATGCCTACATACCCATCACCTGCTGAGGGGTGGGAGAAGATTCCAACAAGATGATAAAGATGATTTCACAGATGTTTGTTACCATGGGACCTGGCATTCAATGAGATAATCCTTTGTTTTCTGTAGGGGACTTCAGCAGAATTTTTTACACACAGATGCTTCTTGCCTGAGCCTTGGGGCAATTCTCTATTTAACAAACTGAGTTTGCTGTACCAACTTCTCCAGCAAGAAGTCCTGTGGGATTAGTGTGCTTAGCACACATGGAAACTCCGTGTCCCAGGCACAGCCTGGAGCACTGCTGACACCCATGATAGCTCCTAGCTGAAGTCCACGTTGACATGGATGTAACCAAGACTGTGTTTCTTAGCTGGGAAACAGCTGATAGGGAAGGGGAACCATGTGGTTTTGGAGGAGCAAGGCCGGGGAGAACCTCAGGATGCAAAAGAGTTCCTGGGTTGGAAGAAAATGGTTTCTCAGAACCATGCATCAGCCTGGGGCCCTCCCTCACTGCTGGAATACTCCAAAAGACTTCAGCTGAGGAAGATGGGAGGATCTCAGGGTTGCTGCAGGCAAGGATGAGTCAAAGGGAAAGGCATGGTGTGGCTCCATGGGTGGAGGAGGGTGTTGCCCTCCAAGAAGGCAGCAGAGGTATTTTTTGTTTCTACTGTGAGCTAGGCCAGGTTGCCTGTTGTTTTCATTGGACTGAAGTGGAAAGGTTGCTTTGAGACACCTAACAAGCAAGGCAGAAGCTAACAAATATCTGCCATTTCTCATCACCATGCAAGCACTTACCCTCCATCAGGTCCCACCTCTAGTCCCTACAGCTCTTCGGAAACTTCCTGCTCCTCCAGGTTGCCACCGTTGGTACTTCGGTGAGCATCTCCAGGGCAGAGCTTTCACTGTGGTGCTTGAGCCTCACCCAGGAGGGTTGGTTCTGATCTGCCGGGGCAAGCAAGGAGCAATGAGAGCAAGGCAAGAGACAACATGAGTCACAGAGACATGCTGAATTGTCCACAGCAGTCTGAGAGTATTCACCTGTGGCAAGTGAAACCCAGTCCTTTAGTTTTGTGTTTTTTTCACACTGGAAAATATCTGGAGTGGCCTCTTCTGTGTAAGTCAAGCATGACTTAGGTCCTGTGCAATGTGCCTGGCTCACCAGCTCAGCTTCTGCTCTCTGCTGGAGATCTCTGTGAAGTTATTAAGAGAAATTTGATTTAAACACATAATGGCATAGAGAGGGATATTTGTCCTAAAATGAAGAAAATGCATTCTGTGTATTTGCTTTTACTTTTCTGTATTCATCTTCTTTTAAGATCATTTTCAATGACCTTATTTAGAACCAAATTGTCCCTGTAGCATTTCCCTACCAAAATACATGTTTTCCTGCACAACACTTGCTGTTTGTTATCCCAGGCTTTGCTCCTAACAGTCTCAGTCACGCAAGCACCAATGCTGATATAAAGTCTGAATTTGCTCTTCCCTAGAAGAACACTTTTAAAACAGCTGGCTATTTTTCCCCACAAAGAGTTAATACAGATTTTAACAGTGACCAGAAATATCCACAGTACCAGGAGATCCTAGAAAAAGAATAAGAGTGGGATGCACGTGACAGAGAGAAGGGATATGGAAATTGTGCAAAATCCGTGGGGGAGAGAGAGGTACAGAGGAAGGCGTACATAACACCACTTTCAAGTGCTGGAGATGAGTGTGCACGTTTCTCTAGCCCCACAATCTTCACAGAGCAGGTTGGTTTTGCCCTGCTAAGGCTCTGCTTTAAGCAGCAGTGGGACTTCTGTGGTCAAGTCAGGACACCTCAAGGTACATCTATGTAAGTAGAAACAAAGACTGTCAAATGCTTTCTTGATAACAGCTGCATTTCTGAGGAGTGTCTGCCCTTGAGATCTGTTACCAGGTAAGAACTGGGCCACACATGGCTTGCTGGGTTGACATAGAGCTGGTTAACCCAGTCAGTTCCTCTGTTCTTTCTGGGACGGCTTTGTGGACCATCTTGTCCAAGGAAGGGCATGCATCCCTGCTCATTATCTCAGGAAGGCAGATATTTTCTCTCCTAGTATCTCTCAATCATCACAGGCTCTGGAAAAGGTGTTCCTCACTACTTCTTGGCAGTGCTGTATCACTTGGGTTTTCTCCTGCGACTATCCCAAAACACTGCTTCACATACTGCCTTGTTCATGCCGGAAAGTTATAGTGGGAAGAAGAAACATGAATTTAAATGGAAGTAGTTACAAGAATGTTATTTTCCACAGTCCACTTAAAGTATTAGAGGTGATGGCTCAGGGATGTTTTTGTCCTGAGCAGCTCAGCCCAACTCTCCCCTTTGTAATCTTGACTTTGACTTTGGCAATTTTCTCTCTGTCCTTTGGAGCTTGAAATGCTTCAGATCGAACATTCATGCCTGAGACTTTGCCCAGAAATGAAAGATCCAAGCTCTGACTATACCCACTCAGAAAAATGTGAAAAAAACCATCTTGTTTTCTGCAGAGCTAACCCAACACCATCCTCTGTGAGTGTCACCAGTGTTTGCTTCCACTTTCCAGTTCAGGAACCTCTCGTGCATCGCAGCTTTACTCTGATCAGATACACAAACACATACCTCTCGGAGATCACCTTTCTCTTAAGGCCAACACATTTTCTTTAGACATCCAAGTTTACTTACTGGCTTTGGATTTGTGTGTGTGTTTGTAATAATCTTTTTTAAGAATATAAATAGTTTAAAAAGCTGTTAGCTTCCAGTTTTCTTTTATATAGCGCTTTTTTTAAAGGGCAGGTGTAATGAGAAGTGAACACCAAGAAGTGCCTGAACACCAAGAAATGCTTAAACCCTCTGGAAAACGTTGGCTGCATTCAGTGGGTATAATAAATTTAATCCCTAAAACAATAGGTATTTTTTTGCTCTGAGCTAGAAACTTACTTTTTTTAAAGCAAAAATCTGTTCATCCACATGTATTAAGTGATAAATGACTTCCTACTGAATGTGGCCACAGAGACCTGCTTAGCCAGTTATCCCCTCTCCCACGCAATGTCCCCGTAAATTGCAAGAATCAGAGAAAGTCTGAGGGTTGAGGGAACTCTGGAGATCTTGGTCCACCAGGTGTGCACTGAAGGTCTCCAAGGATGGAGATACCCCTCCACTTCTCTGTCCCCTGTCCAGCAGCTCCGCCTCTCTCAATGTGATTTTTTTCCCTTGTATCCGACTGGAATTCCCCCCCTTTCCCAAGGAGGGTGGTTGATAGTTCCCCAGTCACAGGACCTCTCCATCAGAAATAAAAAATAATTATTTTAAACTGTTAAATGTTAAGAAAGAGTTTTTAGCCTTAGTTAAATACTAAAATAGTTTTTAAGGTTCCACCACCAAAATTTTTTACATATATTGGATATAAACTTCCCTGTGTCTGTTTAATAAAGCCAAACCCATCACATGAACTCAGTGCATCTTCCCAAGAGATGCTATTATAACCTTTCAATCTGTAACAAGGGCAAATTTTTCAGAACTAGCATCTTTTTTGAGAAAAGAAATCAAGACAACAGACCCAGTTGTCCCTCAGGTGTTCTCTATTAACCCTTTCCTTCCCCAGAGATGGGAAAGGAAAGGAGAAAAGGGAGAGAGACTTATGGGCTGGAAAATTAAAACTACTTTAATAAAACAGTAACAATGAAAAAGAGTATAATAATATTGATACTAATAATACTGATAATAGAAATAATTAAAAAGAATTATACAAAACCAATAGTGATGATCAGGGAACTGCATGCCGCAGTGACTCACACTGCTGACGTGGCAGGGCGGGCACCAGGATGTCCCGGACTGGACTCAGCAGCAGACGGTAACCGGATTCAGGAATACACAGGTTGGGATTGGAGGTGGGAGAATGAGCGAAGTCCTGCAATGATGCCAGCCAGGAAAGAAGAGAGGCCGACCCCTGTGATCCCTTAACTTTATACTCAGTATGTGTATGGGATGGAATACTTCGTTGATCAGTTTTTGGTCACCTGCTCCTTCCCACAGGTGTGACCCTTTTATACCTTTTCACTTGTGGACCATAAGAGAGCCAGCAGTGACCTTGGTTCCCACAGGGAGAAGTATAAACATGGGCCTTTCTGAATACCGATCCTACGGTTACCTTGGTAACAACTATAAACAGCAAGTGTTATCAATTCTAAAAGCAGACCCTGTCTGAAAAACATGTAGTCAGCTTCAGAAAGTGCAGTTACTTAGAGGAAACTTAAGGAAAATGTACTGAAAGGAGAATTCGTCCTGTTTTAGTCAAAACCAGGATACCACATAAGCCTTTTTTGGTAAATATTAAGAAAAGAGGTCCATGTCAAAGTGTTCAGTTCAAGCCAAGAAAGGGTCAGTTTAAGACACATCTGTTGAAATCCAGTTACTGCATTTCAGAAAGGTACTGGCACGGCCAGGCTGATCCACAAAAGAGAAATATTTCTCCCCACCTAAACCATCCCAAAAGAGGCAACATACCTACAGCTGGCAACTTCCATGGAGAAGCAGTATTTCCTTACTGATTCCCAGCCCACGTCTAAGTGCCTACACCAGAGAAGTAACCCAAAAATATGAGTATTTAATTAAACTTTAATAAAATTTTACCCTATTTAGGCCTCATCAGCATCTTGATGTACTCAGGACAAAAATGCAAGGGCTGATTCAGGAGCAGGATAGTCATGACTTGCAGTCAGTGATTTGTCTGGGAGTGGTTTTCTTGCAGAAACAAGCCCCTGGGATTGGAGGTGCTCATGTTAATTAATATCCCTGAAATGGTTCAGCTGTGGGGTACGGGGGGTGGGGGTGAGGCTAATAACTGCATTCATTTCTAGAGGAACAACTTGCTGCTCTGTTTTCAAAGACAAAAGTTTGTGAGTAAGACCAGTTAGCATAGCTGGAAAAAAAATAAACCATTACATCTGCAGGAGCACTGGTGAATATTGTAACCGTGGCATGCTGACCCTTTCTAAGCCTGGGATGTGTTTCTGAAAGCATGGCAGCTGGCAATTAGGCCAGGTAGCGATTCCCATTCCTAAAGGTCTCAGCTGCTTTGTCTGTGAAGCCCTCATCATGACTGGTCTTCATTCATCCAAAATTGAGGATGAAAACCAAAGTTTTGTTGAGTGGTCTGGCCTCACAGACAAAGCGGTGGAGATCTTCTGCAAGGGTCATTGATTCCCAACAGCTGGGCAGGGAGCTGGAGTGTGTTTCTCTAGGTGGAGGTGACACCTGCTTCCCAAACCCACGGGCATCTCCTGGACAATACAAGGGACACATGCTTACACACTTGTGCTGCAACATCTTGGAATGGAAGATCTATCCCAGGGAGCCATTTCCACCCAGGACTCGCTGCCTGCTGTTCACCCCTGCTTTTTCAGGAAGCGATCCTCTAGCCCAGAAGCTGTATTTTCTCATTGCAGTCAAGTCTGGGTTTGGAAAGCAAAAACGCTGGCTGCAGGTGACTGGCAGGAAGGTAGGTGAAGGCACAGTTTCCTGCAATACAGGGATGTGTTTTCAGACTATCTATCGATGCATCAGGGGCCCTATTGAGCCAAGCACGCAGAAGGAGTGCTGAGTGCTGTTGACTTTGGCCAGTGATGGCACCCGTGGCTCAGACTGTTTGCATTAGCAGAACCTGTTTCCAAGGTAAGGTGCTGGCATGAATTGATTAGCATCCACCTGTACCAGCAGGCATCTTGTAAAATGCCACACGTGGCCACCCACCAGCGCAGAGATCTCCTGGGAGCATTGGCAGAGATGAACCAGCCCCTGGCCCTTGGCAGGGAGGAAGTGGTAGATACTTGGTCTTCCTGGAGCTGAGCAGCGATGATGCTTCTTGCTGGGGAAAGCAGGCCATGAGCCAGCTCAGGCTGAAACTAGGAATGCTGTGGACAGGCAAAGCTGACAGCCTCTCTCAGCCATTTGCAAGGTTCAGGCTTTTCTGCCAAAACCCCTCTAAGCTCACTCATTCCCCTCAGCTTTCTCTCCCAGAACATCATATGCAAGTCACATGCACTCTCAGCAAGTTTGTGGATGACACCGAGCTGTGTGGTGCAGTCGACACGCTGGAGGGAAGGGATGTCATCCAGAGGGACCTGGACAGGCTTGAGAAGTGGGCCCATGTGTAGGGATTGATTCACGGACTCTGGCGCGGGTAAAACCAAAGACCTTTATTGTTTACAAGTTTGTGCTCATATAGATTCACTAGCTGTCCACGCGCTCTAGTTTGTTCATGGATTGGTTAACCCCTGCTGTCTACGCGCCCTAGTTTGTTCATGGATTGGTTAACCCCTGCTGTCCACGCACCGCGGCTAAGTTTTTAATTGGTGCTGTTAATCAAGACACGCGTCTTCTAGTTTGGATCTCACAGCTGTGCTTCAAAACATTTTTATCTTCAGCTCACTTTCTGCGCTTGCTTCATTACTTACTTTCTCAGACTATTTCCTTCAAGGCTATGTTGTTCAAGGTCGCTCGCAACACTCCCTGTGAATCCCACACCCATGTGAACCTCATGAAGTTCAACAAGGGCAAGTACAAGGTCCTGCACATGGGTTGAGGCAATCCAAAGCACAAATACAGGCTGGACAATGAGTGGATTGAGCAGCCCTGAGGAGAA
>NW_009615056.1:0-1273 GCF_000690535.1 Cariama cristata
TTGTTCTCGCCTGTGCCTCCGCATGGGGCCTTTTCCCTGCATCCGTGACCAATTCCCCCTTTTCTTTTGCTTTTTCCGTGCAAAGGAGTGGGACCTCAGAGCCTGGGCAGGGGCAGCGTGCAGGCACTTTTCCCCAAATATTCCTTTGGGATGTACTTCTTCCTGCTCCCCCCTAAAGAGCTGCCAAGACCGAATTGCACAAACGTGCTGCTCTGCAGAAACGTGCCCTGTTCCCCACTAAACCCAGCCTCGCTGCAATTCCTCCCGTTGACCCCCCGGTCCTTGCCCACTTCACTGATCTCCCTGTCCGGGCAGGGTTGTGCAGCGATGTTCTCGGCTCCATCCAGGGACCTCCTGGCCACGTCCCAACGCGACCGTCTCCTCCCAGCGCCTCGCACCCGTACCGTGCCGACCCACTGCTTCACCCTACAGAAATCCGTCCCTTTTGGAAAAAATCCTGGTGCAAGTGTAAGCAGCAGGTCTATTTAATATCTGTTTTCCTTCGTGGCTCCTTCCCAGTAAGGCCAGGTAACACCCACCCTGCAGGCACAGCATCCCGGCAGACGAGGGGCATCTTCCAGTGGGGTTTGTTGCCCTGCGATGCTCGTCCAGCTCTGCTGAGCGTCTGCCCGGGTCTCCTTTGCATCACCACTTCTCAGGTATCTCCCTCATTACATATCCGAGTGCTGGATGGTTTTCCACCGCAGGTATCTCTCGTGCGTTCTTCCAGGCTGAATCAGACGCCGTTTCCTCTCCCCGTTTCGAAAGGCTCTGTAAATCCTGCCCGCTCGGCTCTCTTGTCATGATGGATTATGTCAGCCCCCGAGTTGGCAGCCAGCACATTTTAAATACCTCGTGCTCCTGAGCCAGCCAGGGTTTTTGCATATCCCCCATCTTAAAAGTACCACGTTAAAAAAAAAAAAAAAAAATCAAACCCAAAGTGCATTCCCATCCTTTGCTTGCCTTGAAGGAGTTCAAAGTGAAAACGATGGGTTTCGACGCTTCAAAAATTTGTTTCTAGGCATTGATAGGTAACAAAACGGCGGGCGCTCACAGTTTAATGCACAGAGCCGCTTTCACGCTGAGCGTGGGCTCGGCGATGTCCCCGGGATCTCTGCGACCTCGTCCAGCACAGAGCCCTGTCTGATGTCTCCCATATTCCTTTGGCTTTAGCAGGAATTAATGAACAGGAGGAGAAAGCGTGGGAGCTGCTTCCAGGTTTTATTCCAGCAGGCTGAAAGAGCCGGTGGGGGACACTGAAACCCTCCTGGGC
>NW_009615057.1:0-829 GCF_000690535.1 Cariama cristata
TTTTACTCATAAACACTTGACCCTTTCATTGCTGTCAAGCGCTGGACAGTCAAAACATTCACTAACATACAGGGCTACCCCACCACCTCTTCCCCCTTGCCTATCCCTCTGAAGAGTCTATAGCACTTCAGTTACGAAAGTCATCCCACCATGTTTCTGTGCTGGCAACTATATCATAGTTTTCCAGCTGCACAATGGCTTCCAGCTCCTCATGTTTGTTGCCCGTGCTGCGTGCATTGGTGTAGATGCACTTCAGCTGGGCTATTGATCCCACCGCCTTTTTTGGGGAGAAGCCCTAATTCCTATGTGACCGTTCTCATGCGCTTCTGTGGTTTCTAACACACCGATAACCCTTGTGTCTTTGCTGCCTCGTGGATTTCCATCCCCTACCTCCACTGAGACTATGATAAAGGAAGGGCAGGAACAGCTATGCGCAGTTTTAGTATGCTGCCCCCAGGCTTGTCTCTATTAGGCCTGGATTTACCTCTTTCCCCCCTCAAATCTAGTTTAAAGATCTTTCAATGAGTCCTGCTAACTCCTGCGTGAAGATTCTTTTCTCCTTTGAGACAGGTGTACCCCATCTGTCACTGGGTAGACCGACCCATGATCAAAAAAACCCAAAAATTCTGCCAGTGACACCAGGCTTGGAGCCAGATATTGGCTGCTGGCTCTTCCCGTTTCTTCACTCATCATTCCCTGCAACTGGAAGAATAAGAACACCGTCTGTGTTCCTGATCCTTTAACCAATCGTCCTGAGGCCCTGAAGTCTCTCTTGATTGCCCTCAGCCTTCTTGTTGCAACATCATCATTGCCGCCCTGACAAATCAAT
>NW_009615057.1:868-1501 GCF_000690535.1 Cariama cristata
GACACTTTCTCTTCACATCTTTAACCTGGGCCCCAGGGAAGCAACAGACTTCCCTAAGAAGTGGGTCCAGCCTGCATATTTGGCCTTCTGTTCCCTTCAGAAGGGAGTCTCCTATGACAGTGACCCATCTTTTTTTCCTTATGGAAGCAGTTTTGACACAGGGCATAGGCAGACTTAACCTCGGCGACTCCAAGCTAGATGAACTGTTGTCCACGTTATTGTTCGGTTCCGCTTGCAGAGCCTCGCATCTATTATGCAAGGGGCCCTGGGCAGGTGAGGCACTCAGAGAGGAGGTGTGCCTGCTACGTCAGGCGGGAACTTGTCCCCATTGCCCCGTCCCTTAAGTCACAGTGTTCAGCCAGGCAGAGAGGGGATAGGGAATCCTCTGTATCATGGGTCCTGTCTGCCTGTCAGGCCTGCCTCTGGGAAGGTAGGGTGTGATTCCAGTCACCTATCTCTCTCTCACACTCCCCGCCACCCCTCAACCTACCCACCTCCTGCCGGAGCTCTGTCACTAAGCAGAGGAATTCCTCTACCTGGGCACACTTCCCACAGGTGTGCTCACTGCTGCCATCCCCTACTGGTGTGAGAGCAATCACCCTGACACTGGGGGGGCAGCGTGCTCCCACCGGA
>NW_009615057.1:1686-3530 GCF_000690535.1 Cariama cristata
AGGTCCCGTCAGCTGCTGTGGCATGAGCCGTGGGCTCCTGGTGGGTCTCTCGGCTCCCCCTGAGGTTCCACTGGTTTGGGAAACCCCCCTGTGCACCTCACTGGAGTGCTGCAGATCCTGCCCACACAGGAGCTGCTCGCCTTCTTGTAATGTTACACTCTAAAGAGCTGACAAAGCTGACCTTTATTGTTTGAGTTCGTAGAGCTAAAATAATTGTGACAGGCGATATAGTCATACTACATGTTATTAGAGTTTAGCACAGTCCAGTAGGTTCCCAAAGAATGAAATTGATAGCTCTATTGATCTATAAAGACCATTTCTTTATACTAAGTTGATCTATAAATATTTCTTTCCAAGATAAAATAATCAAGTGATACCTTTCCATTTATCTAGTACATGTCAAATAAATCGGTAACTGTAAATAGAAATAAACACATTCATGACAGGCAAAGGAAGTGCTGTGCAATTGACTATTTGGAAAGTATAGCAAAACATTATGATAGTTATAATCAGGAATTTGTTCTGCAATACCAGACTCTTTAAAAGTAAGCAGCACAAATATACCTGCTGTATACAGAAGGAATCAGAAGGCAGTGGTTGTGCACAGTAAGGAGAATTTTCTATTACTGGCTTTTACAGAGGTAATTTTACAGGTTTTGACAATACAATCCTTCACAAGTTTCTTCCCCACACATCCTTTTCCTCCTACCTTTTGGTTTCGTGAGGTGGAAGGTGATATTTTTAACGACAGACTCATAAACGCATTTGCTTACTTGGATTTACTACCGGCTAATACCTCCCTATTATACTGCTATCAGCTACAGTAACTCTGTATCACTGTTTTCAGTCGGATTGCACTTAACTGCAGATTTTCAGTTCCCTGCCTGCATTCAATGCTCTTTCAAGTGTATTCACTAAGATGGTAAATAACTTTTCTCCCAGCTTTTAATCTCTCTCCTTGCTATGTTAACTAGGCTCACAGCAGTATCTTTGTTTTCTCCTAATTTTTGCTGTGTGAATTCGTTAGAAAACGATCACAAATTTTCACTGGCTAGCACCAATTCTCTGTACTTACTGATGTCTCTCACACAGCAGAAATGGAGAAACAGGTGCAAGGTACAAGGTAAAATAAAATACTTACACTATGTCTTTTATATTTATAAAAATCTTACAAGACAATTTCAAAAAACATAATTGGAAGCTCAGCAGTATGGGTTCCCTCATCTTCTTAATACAAGAAAGAAAGAAAGAAAACCAAGATGTTAAAAGTTGTAAAATACTCACAAGTCTCGGAAAGCTGTGCAGCAAGTTGGCACAGACGTTATGATAAAGTCGGCAGTACTGACAGCAGCAAATGCTCCTCCCCCTCCTCCGTTCTCTTTTACTTTCATTTGTTATATAATAAGATAGGACTATGGTTTTACCTAATACAGTGCGGAAATTATTCTCACCACAAATAGCAAATAGTAGGGATTTCCTGCTGCTGTTTCTGAGCAATTTTCAAACTTGGAAAAACAAAACAAAACAACAAAAAACATGGAGAAAGACGTAGGCCTGTGATTTAAAAGGCAGGCAAATGACTGACAAACACAAAAGGCAGCTGCTTGCTGTCCCAAGCAGCGACATTTCCACGTGCTACCTCTTACCCTTCCCTAAAGGGAAGAAAGTGCACAGTTTGTGCCCTTGTCTCTATACACTTCCTTCCCTCTTTGTAGTTTAAGTGTATCCTCCCAGCCAGAGCTCTGAAGAGTTGCTTACCTTGGAAGCAAACACTGTAGCTTTATGCTGTAACTCCTCCTCTTCTCTGCAGCCTGAACAGTGTTTTAGTGGGGCAGCCTCCACAG
>NW_009615057.1:3561-26104 GCF_000690535.1 Cariama cristata
CTGTCAGGGCAACACCAAGAAAGAAGAGCACAGCCACAGAAGAGGGCTGCCAGGACAGAAAAGACTTTCTCTGAAAAGTACAGCATCTGGCTTGCTGTGGGATGACAGGGCAGAGAAGTGTCATAGGCCCAGGTGATACCAGAAGAGGACCCTTATAAAGAAGCTGAAAAAATACTCTGCAAATTTCACTGAGTTGTGGATTTTAGCTCTTAAGAAGAGTGAGGCTTTAGTGCTTGTGATAATCACAGGGCATGGCAGCTGTAATCCTAAAGTCCTGCTTAGACATCTCACAATGAAAAACCTTTCTGCCCTGAACTAAACTTTAATGTCCTGAAGATGTGGCTCAGCAGCTCCCTAGGAGTACTTTCAGGTTTCCAGGAACCATCACTTACCTATGTAAAGGTCACACACTCCAGAGGCAACAGTGAAAATGGTAGTTCCTCTCTGTGCAATCTTCTTTTTGTCCTCTTCTGTGTTATTCTGGGTACTGGTTGTTATTCTGGGCATGTCACACTCTGTGAGGTGGTAAAAATATTCTATAGCTAAATGAGAGGGTTTTAGAAATGGCTGTCTCCTTACTGAAGAAGAGATGAGTTTCTGAAGTTGGGCATTTCTTTCCTGTTTCTCAGTGAAATAACATTTTTTAAGGAACACTATTTGTAAAACCTGGTGAACAATATCTGTTAGTTCCCTATGCTGGGATATTGTATTAGAGCCAGATTCAGAAAATCTACTTAAGGACCTAATAAGACTTCTGTATCTTGAACAGCTGTCATACAATAGAAAGAAACAAGGACTGGAACCCAGTGTTTCCAGAGAGTCATTCTGGATGGCTGCATGACGAATTCATTACGTGAGGCAGCTTGCTGCCATTTCTCAGCACCCCTGTGCGCTGTATCCTGTGGTCCAACACTTGGCTCCAGCATCTCTTCTGCAAAGAAGGCACAGAAGTGAAATGCAGCCACACTGATTAGCCACTCCTGTACAGGATCTGGTTTGCAGCCACTACCACTGCAAAGAACCTTCCAGCAATTTAACACAAGGCAAAAAAGCAGAACTCACAATTTCATGCTCTCCAGAGACTCTTGGCTCTCTCACATGACATTGTGCTCCCTGAAAAGCAGCTACTCACACTCTTTGTGCTCTATCTCAGTATAGAGTGTTAATACCACTTTTTAAGCAGTTGTGCACACATGGGAGGTGAAATCTGCCTCAACTGGCAGCTGTTAGAAACCTGGGCAGGATTTGAAAGAGAAAATAAAAGTACAAACTTGGCTGGAATTCTTGCTGTGATGGAGTATAAAAATGCAAGTGAAAAGGAGGTACCAGCATTGCAGGAAAAAGCACCAGCCTAGATAAATATTTAAACCAAAGGAACATGTTAATTTATTAATTGTCTTTTGATAAGGGCACTTCTTCCAAGACAAAAGTGGTTATGAACACCTCTGTTTCTTCAGTTTACTCAAGCTCAAAGAATGAGAGTTAATGATTTCAAGTATACATGGGAGTGTATGTATTTGGACTTAGGTTCCCAAAGTCCATCATATTTTTCACTGTTCAAAACTGAAAGAAAATAAATTGTTTTCCATTTGTCTTTTCTTTTTGATGTGATATCTTTGCTATACTATAATTTGTCAGAATTATTTCACCTAGGAAAAATCTATAAGCAAACAGCCAAAAACAAGCACACAAAGCTTTAGGTATTCATGAGTAATATTCTGTGGGAAAAGGGGAAGAATCGCTAATTTAAATTTTTTTTAAATCACTTTCCAAACAGTTTCCTTTGACTACTGCAAAATGGAAACACTGTATATAGGGTGGTTTTTTGTTTGTTTGTTTTTTTTAAACTACTTCTCTGGGTTTGTTTTTTTTTTTAAGAACTATGTTTTCCTGGCATTTCTGAAGTTAAAATATACTGATTTCTAGTTTAATATAAAAACTATTCCTAAACGTTACAGTAGTTGTATATAAAAATAACGCGTCAGTATGTATTACATTACAATAGGATGGCAATACCACCTGCACCCACTCAGAATTTAATTCTCATTCATTTTCTTAACTACACAAAAAACGTGCTTTCTAATTACACAAGGGATATTTCACAGTCATCTAAACACTACTAGCCACATCAAGGTGTTTGTTTATACCATAAACTATTCTCCTACTCTCCTATGAGCAAAATAACCCTTTCTAGTTTATGCAAGTTTCATTTATAGTGGATGCAGGCTATTTGGCAATATATTGGCAATTACTCTCACTAACGAGCTACTAAATCATAATTTACTATTATAAGTGCGGTGACAAAGAATGTGAATAACTTAGATCATGCAAACAGTAAAGTGAAAACAGAGGCATGAATGTCATTTTGAAAATAAAACAGGATAACTGAAAATTCAAACATAACTATCCTGATTTGAAGCAACATTGCCCAAAGAATTTGTGCGGCTGCATGACAGCCAACAGCAGGTTTGATTTTGCTGTACTCTTAAAAGTTGGCTTGTATTCTCATGAAATTAATTCCTTTGGAATTGGCGTTAGTTCTGTTGCTGAACACCAGGAGGAGAAGTATTGCTACAGGAGCAAGAGGGAAGAAGTGGGAGGGCAGAAGGCTTTTCCAGAGCAATGTGATGTGGATGGTTATAGTAAAATGCTGTATTTTCTGAAGGTAGACTGGGAAAAAATGGCAGTTCTTGCAGAGCCGGATCAGTTCAGGATGGCCCCCAACCGATCTAGTTCACAGCCAACTTTCTTTGCTAAATTTCTGAATGCTTAAAGATGGGACTGCACTATGCGTTTTTCACCTACTGTCTCAGTATCAGTTCTTTTAAAAAAAAGTCTTGAAATGGAAGCCTTCTCTGATAAGTTGTGAGCTCTGATATGACATCATGCTCTGATAAGCATAATGATTTTTTTTTTTAAAACCTAAAGAACCTTTAGAACCTAAACCGAAATGTACAGGCAGATGCAGAGGACAGTAATTGCAATTTGAATAGTGTCTCTTCCTATTTTTTTATTACAGTGTTCCTGCTGTGTTCGAATTTTTGCTGCAGGGCTGAACTGCTACACCCTCAATTATCAACCTCATGAGTTTCTGCATAGGAAAATGAAAGAACTGTTGTTTTCTTCCTCTAGGTGACAGAGTGGATATAGAGAGCTGATAAGCAGGTACAACTTTGGCTCCCCCCACCCCCAGTGTGGCAGCCAGAGGAGCTAGCTCAGGGGGAAACAGCCTTCTGCTTCTGAGGAGTCACATCCCACTCAAGCCACCAGCCTTCACCCTTACTGCGTGTTGTTTCAGCTAAGGTGAGCATTGATTCTAGTGATAGTAGCCAGCAGCAGAGTGCCTTGCTCCTGAGCAGGAGAGGACAGAGGGGAACTTGTGTGATGAGGGACTTCGGTAAATCTGTTTTTCATATATGCTGAGAAGGTGCATTTCTAGAAATTACAATCTTCAGCAAATCATACACATAACTGAATTTGGGAACTGTCCTGCACCAGTGCTGTAACAACACATAAACCAATATTCAAGTCTGAAATAATTCTATGGCAGAGTTATTGCTGTTATAGAACATGTAATATCCTAATTCCTACCTATATGAGGTGGAAATGTGTGCCTTCTTAGAATCTAGGCAACTTCTGCTTCATGGCTGGTATAGGACTACAGATAATCTGTCTCTTTTTTTTTTTTTCCCATACTAAATTATAATGTGTCCTAAATTATAGACTCTTCAGATTGGTTATTAAAAACTTCTAGCATCTCAAAAATGCTATTTCGTTTCTAGACACATTTGGAGAGACATTAGTATTCTGCCCTTCAGAAGCATGCACAATATTTCTGGCATGTTATAATTTATCAACCGTTGCCACTAAGCATGAGCTATTCCTCTTTAAAGAGATAGTATTTCCAAGCAAAACCATATCAAGTGCTAAGTTAGCAAAAAAAAAACGAAGGGAAAGACATTTAGTGCTTAAAATGAGTAGGAATATGTTTCTGAATCTGTGAAAAAAGCTAATGCAGAGAAATGTGCAGCTCTTAGTTGGAGTCATGTGCGGAATGTATAATCTTAAATGTTTTGTTTAGTGCCTTGCGAGCAAGCACTATCCTATTTAGGCAAAATATTTACAGTATTTCAGCCTCAAAGTTCTCCTAAAAGAGTTACTCCTTAAATTGCATGATAGATATGGAAAATCCTACACAAAATAAAATAAATATTTGGAGAAAAATGATGGCTAGCATCCTAAGAGGCATATCTTCACTATAGTAGTTCTCTCAAGTTATACCTGCGTTGTTTGTCTCTGTGTTAATCAACCCTGAGTGGAGTGGCCAGACCACAAAACTCTTGTGGTCCATGCTGTTTTAGTGGTGTCTGATGTAGAGAGCTACATGCCAAATCCAAAAACTGTTAGTGAAGCTAATCCTTATTTAAGTTCCCAGCTAGTTGCCATAGGAATAATTCTCACTTTTTTGAAGTTAGGTGCTGTGCCACTTGACTTTAGATGACTGGGCTCTTTCTGAACTGGGTAGCTGGAGCCCAGTGCGGTGCCTTGGGAGTCAGGCACATTTAGCTGTTAGGTTTCACGTGCTGAACAGGGCACTGTCTAAATTAGCCAGTTAGCAGGGCTGGGGAAAGCCTTTTGAGGGTTTAAGTGCCCTTGGCTGCACTGGCCATGCCTGCAGCCAGGATCTGTAGCTCAGGATCCTCCCTCGAAAGCGATGCCTTTCTTTAGTTTAAAGCACAGCATCCAAAACATGTGTCAGTCAATTATCTTTTTTTTTTTTACTAAACAAGTATTTCATAAATGTTTCTCAACCAAAATTCCAAAGCAGTGAATTGAAGAATCGAAATGTTATGTTATAATAATGAAACTGAATCACTTGGGGGGAGGAAAGATTCTTTTCCTCAAAGCTATTTGTCAAAACAGTTTGTTGAGATCTCTCAGTTTTAGTCCATGTAGACACCCTCTCTGAGGTTAACAGCATGCCTTGCAGCTCACTCTGCAATTTGTAGTTGGAGCCTTCAGGAATGCAGAATTAGATCCTAACCTGTAAGAAGATGAAACTAAGTCCTACTAAAAAGAAGGAACATACAAAAGAGAGGGATGAAAGAGGACAGAATGTAACTGAGTAATGATGTGCATTCCATCAAGATTATTTCCCTCTTTAATACTAAAATACAATAACCATGACATATGTATCATATTTCTCATTTGATAATACTGTTTTATAGTTTCATTATACTGTAATAAAGCTTGTCTCTTTAATTCTTTGAGCTTTTGTGACAAAGGTAGAGATGACTCAGTGGAAAGTAATTTCTGGTTAAATAGAGAAAATAAGATATTTAGCTACCGCATAGACAGAATGTATTCTAAACACTTGAAATTTAAGACACTCTGCACAACATACTATATTTAGCCAAAAAGGAAGGAAAGGGCTTTCTCCAAGTAGTTTAACTTTAAATTACAAGTCATACCAAATTCAAGGTTGTCTTTAGTTTTGTCACATCACTTTCAGGTTACTAGGGTATATAAAGAGCCTTTTCATATATTATGACACACTTGTGCAATATTAAGCTCCCACACCAACCCGCAATATATTGCTCACTCCCTTCAATGAAAAAATCAGTTTGCTTTCTGTAGGGAATCTTAATATGTGGCATACTATGTACGGAAAGGATGAATGCACTGGGAGTTATCAAAACTTTGACTAGTTGATGAAAAGATAGTGTTTTGAAATTTGCTATCAATATTTGGTCATTTGTCATTTCAGTCCTGGGTTTTTTTGATAGCTTATTGTCCTCAGACCAGCAATTTTTCCCATCTGTTACTTCGTACCTTTCCCCAGAGCACCTGTTATTCAGAAGCAGCAGCTTCCTCTGAATGGTATGCCATCGCTTTTGCTGGCACCGTGTGGGACACAGAAATGTTCAATATGCATAAAAATAGAGATTCCCCATTTCTAACCTCCACTGCTCACTCTGAATTCTTTTGTCCTCTCCCTCATGACTGTCTAGCCTAAGTCACTGAAATTCATTGCGGGAAATCATACGATGGCATATGGAAGCAGACATGTACAGGGCGTTTCCAATCCTTTCAGTTTCCCTGGTTATTTATCTGTGTGTACTTCATGTACCCCAAAACCAGCCAAAGATAAGAGGTTTATGGACCAGATTTCCAGTATCAGGCCACTGAACTCTATTTGTCTAGTGAGCAGTTTAGATTAATTGTCTATATCAAAGTCCAAAATGGTGTTGGCTTACAGATGCGAACAGTGGCGCACAGAAGCAGAGACTGCTGAGGGTGACTTTGCAGCTGCCCAGACCCATGGCCAGGCCAGGTCCATCCGCAGGCAAAGGAGAAGATCCCTGCTTCCCAGAGATACAAGGTGTATGAAGTGACTTTTAGCTGTGTGAAAATTTCAGTGTTTCCTAATGTCAGCATGTCTAGATACCCCTGATCTATGACTTGCAGTTCTTGTTACTATTCAAGGGGATTCGCAATCTAGTCAAGATTGCTCAATATAGAGAAAGACCAAAGACTGACTTCTGGGCCGTGTCCTAGCATGGAGCGTAAAGCAGCAGCAGCCCTTTAAATTGCCACTGCAATAATGTCCAAACTGAGGAAACTGACAGTAAGCCAAAAACTTTTGTTAGTATGGTTGGATCAAAGTTTCTATGCATTAAAACAAAAGATGAAAGGTGCTCAACAGATTATGATATTCTCTGCAGAGTTGAAAATGTGGCAGAAAAAAAGCAGCTTTTTGTAAAAAAAAAAACGTTATTGAAGAGATGAGACTCATACCACTCATTGTTGCTATCTTTGCCTATTTTTGTGTGTCTCCCAAAGCTACTTATATAGTACTTTGCCAAATATAACCAAACAGTAGGATCCAGAAATATCTGGAGCATAAATAAAAATCATATATACTGAATTTTAATCAATATAGGTAAAGATGTTTTTTCACTGGAACAAAGTTGAGACCCTACCACTGTGAAAGGGAGTTAAAGAGACTACAGAGGACATCGCAATTAAGAATGCAAGTACTGATACATGGCCATTAGGCTTCGTGTATGTAGTTAATAAACAAATCAAGCTTAAACTCAGGAAAATACATTGCCTCAGAAACATTTCTGTTTGTGAGAGTGCAACTACACACAGTAATGCTAGTCCATAAATCCTATGTGGTGAAGATACTAAGTAGCGAACCTGCAAGGCATGGACAAGTAGTCAGTGTAGGCATATTCCAGAACAGTGGACTTGATGTCACCTGAGAAAGGCTAATAAAATATCTCCAAAATCTTAGATACAGAAAACTATGACATTTTTTATCACTTCCCAGATATTTGAATTACTGGCAACGTCTTGTCATTTGCTTTTTTTCACCACAGGATTCTTTCTGAAGTGATTCCCACTGAATTTACCACAGAGCATCTATTTTTGTGCAGCTCCAAATGTAACTAGTTTCCTGTCTTTAAAATGAACATTGGTCGGCTTAAGGGAGGGATAGAATTGAGTTCCTGCTGGTATTAAACTTTCTTGCCAGCCCTTGCATGTGTTTATACTAGTGGAGACTCTGTGATTTCCCAGATTTGCATTACGTGCAGCTGGTACGTGAAATTGCATGCTTTACTTGTTTCATTCTTAGGTGACTGTATGAAATCCATTTTACTCTACTCTCATACACATATCAATAGAAGCTTAGACCTAAGAATCTGATAAACACAGTTAAGACACAGTTAAGACTCAGAGGAGCAAGAGATCCATTTAATCTTTGGCAAGGAGGAAGGGCTAAGTCTTTGCACTGAATGTACGAAAAAGAGATTTGAAATTTTGGTGATGGTGCAACTTCATAATACCCTAAACCACAAGGTCTCAGAGGCCTTTTTCATAGCCAGTCACCCCAATTAGCAATAGCTATATTCAGCAATTTTTAACAAAATTCAGTATGCTCTACTTCGGCTGAAATAGAATGTTTAGCTTAAAATTATGGTTTTGGCTAATTTGTACATTTTTCAGAAACAGAGTGAATATATGAAACTGGTGACCTTCTCGAGGCTGCTTAGGGAATGTAAATGACCACTGTGTGATAGCTGAGGGACAGGTAGTGTAGCTTGAGGGATTAAAAGTACTAGAAATACTAATATATTTCATCTGATAATTTAAAACTAACTACTTTCTCACTTGAGAAGGAGAAGAGCTGGTTTCCTGTGGTCCTTCACATTGTGATTTCTGTTTGTTTGGGGGGTTCTCTTTCCCCCTCCCCACCCTGCTGGTTGCTGAAGATCTGCTCACATTAAATAGGAAGCTCCACCCTTACAGCACTAGTCTCCATCTAGCCTCTTTCCTGTCCAAAGAAAAGCTTAGATTTCATGGTCATGTTGACCCATACTACCCTCTTTGAAGATGACCACTGCTACCATAAGGAGGCAACTTCACTCTCCGTAAACATTGGTCAGGAGCAGAAAGCTTCCTGTGCCATGCAAATAGCAATTCAAGAGGTAATGCTGGTTATTCATGTAGTCTCTGTCTAAAAGTGTTTGTTAGGATCTGAGCTTTTATCGTTATTTACTTTCTCTTCTTCCCACCTCTTCTCCAAATAAGGAGATTGGCCCTTCAGATATAGATGAGTCTTTCATCTGTGATTGCACCTTCTTTTAATATTTTGCTTAAAACCACATCACTGATCTTTCTGATGTATATGGACTGTTCTTCAGGTGTGTGTATTATACAGTTTTAGAGTTATCTCTGTCAAAACAGATCAAAAATTGTGTTATAAAGGTTTTGTGACTTTGTTTAGTCCATCCTTCTGCCGAAGGTGTGAGTATGTGTGCCTAAACCATACCTAGTGGATATTTTGTTGAAGTGCTCTTCAAAACCTTCAGTGTGCTGAAGAACTTCACAGGGATGTGGCATAATATAACATGGCAAGAGAGGTGTGCAGCAAAGGTAGGATCCTGTGGTGAATGCAGGGAAATTAAAAGAATGAGAAAACACATAGCAGAGAGCCAGGTCTTGGAGGTAGGCAAAAAACCCTTTTAGAGGACCAGAGGAAAGTAAGCACTATATGCTCTAACTCAGGACCGGAAGTGATGTTCCTCCATGCAAGGATGAGTGGGCAGGGAGGGAGATATATTTAAAATATCCATGCTGTCCGATCTAGTGACTCCGACTTAATTTGAAAATGTGCGTATTCTTATGCCTTGGGTATTTTTATGAGCTGTTCAGAATCTCTTGGTGCTGTTTAAGATTCATTGACTGCTGTCTGACCTCTGACTGGGCAGCAGATTTTCCTCCTGTCTTGGGTGTGGACTACTCTCAGTCCTCTTTTTTTTTGTCTTTGCATGCCTCTGCCAGCATATGGCTGAGTGTAACTGGCTGTCTTCTCCAGAAGGTGTGACATGGCTGTTATCCCCATGCCATTTTTAAGCTGCTGACTATTCAAATTTTGCACTCAGTGTTGGAGTTTGGGCCACTTCTACATTTTTTTGAGATTATTTTGCAGTCTGCTCTTCCCTTCCAAAATGTTTCATTCCAAAATGTTTAGTACTGTCTGAGATTTTGTCAGCAGAGCTTTTATTTGATAGCTGCATCACAAGTGAAAGTGCTTGAATGATACTGGATGACCTACTCATATTCCTTTCTTTCAATTACATGAATTCCTTTGTGAACAGCACTCCTGAGTCCACCTTTCCAACAGGTTGTGCCCCCTGATGCTGGCAGGTTCCTTGCTTGCTTCTATTAATTTCACATGACAGCATGTCAAAAGTCTTACTGAAGTCAAGGCGATGTGACAGCTACTGCTTCTTCTCTATCATTTAGACTTGTTATCTTGTCATGAAAGGAGGAATATTTTGTCATAATTTGTCCATAATAAAATGTGTGGGCTGCTTCTTCCTCTGATTTCCATTTTCTCTGAGCATTTCTTCTGGCAGATTTTCAAGGATGTACTGAAGGACTGTACTGCCCTCGCTCTTTCTGCCCCCATCTTGAGGACAGTCACTCTGTGCCTGCCTGTTTTCTACCAGCTTGGACCCTAGCACATCCGTCAAAGTTTCTGAAAGGGAAGGAGATAGGAGGCCCACACACAGTCAAAGCAAAGGTCTATTAGCCCAGAATGCACCCTGCCTGCTCTCTGCTGGCCAGAAGCACACGGGCAGTGTGAGAGCAGAGCGAGACCACAGGGACCCTTCCCTGGTGATACCCTTATGTCCTCCAGAGATCTCTCAGACAGCTTGTCTCTTTCAGGCAGCAAAAAGCTCTGCAAGCTGTCATAGTCATTCACATCAGAGCTTAAACAGAGGTCCTGTTTTGTTCACAGTTGGTCCTATTCACTATTTGTTTGCTATGCTTTTCCTGATAATGAGAATTTACTTTCTATTTTGAGTTACATGATGTGTTCTCTGTCATAAACAAAGTTAAACTTTTAAATTTTATCACTGAAACTCCAAGTGATTTTCAGCTGTGGTATCTTGATAAGTGAAATGTTGTATATTATTTTTAAAATATTCATATATCGAAAAATTATGGTAACACCTCCTTTTGTATCTGGTGGTAAATGTAGCATGTCCCTTGTACAATATTTCCAGAGGCATGGGAAGTACAACTATTTCATTATATGAATGCCCAGTTTGACCCTAAGTGAGTGTATATTTGGTTCATGAAAGCTGACCTAGCTATATCTGTACTGCACTTTCAGAAGCAATTAAACTTTTCTGTGTAAATATTGGGACATTTGGGGCCTGGTATTTTTAATAAGATGTAGGACATTGCATGAGAGACTGGTTAATCTAATCCTATAAATTGTTGCAAGTAAATGCCTATGTTTATTTACCCACATGTCTTCAATCGCTTGTTCTCACTTCACATCTTGACCTGGTCTATTGCTTCTAGTTTATACATGTAGAAAAATTTTAAACAGAGGCAAAATAAAAGCTATTGTCTGACATTGAAATGTTTACTTCACTTATAGACCTATCCCAAACAGAAGATCAGAAAAACTAGTAGGCAATAGTAATTTAGAATAGAATAGAATAAAATACAATAGAACTATTTAGGTTGGAAAAGACCTTTGAGATCATTGAGTCCAACTGTAAAACAAACACTGCCAAGTTGCACTAAACCTTGTCCCTAAGCATCACATCTACCTGTCTTTTAAATACCTCCAGGGATGGGGACTCCTCCACTTCCCTGGACAGCCTGTTCCAGTGCTTGACAACCCTTTTGGTGAAGATATTTTTCCTAATATCCAATCTAAACCTCCCCGTGGCACAACTTGAGGCCATTTCCTCTTGTCCTATTGCTTTTTACTTGGGAGAAGAGACCAACCTCCGCTTCGCTACACGCTCCTTTCAGGTCATTGTAGAGAGCGATAAGGTCTCCCCTCAGCCGCCTTTTCTCCAGACCAAACGCCCCCAGTTCCCTCAGCCGCTCCCCATCAGACTTGTGCTCCAGGTCCTTCACCAGCTTCATTGCCCTTCTTCAGACGTGCTCCAGCACCTCAAGGTCTTTTGTGTAGTGAGGGGCCCAAAACTGAACACAGGATTTGAGGTGTGGCCTTACAAGTGCCGAGTAGAGGGGACAATCACTGCCCTGGTCCTGCTGGCCACACTATTTCTGATCCAAGCCAGGATGCTCTTGGCCTTCTTGGCCACCTGGGCACACCGCTGACTCATGTTCAGCCGGCTGTCGACCAACACTCCCAGGTCCTTTTCCATCAGGCAGCTTTCCAGCCACTCTTCCCCAGGCTGTAGTGCTGCATGCGGTTGTTGTGACCCAAGTGCAGGACCCGACACTTAGCCTTGTACTTTTGAAGTGTGAAGGTCAAGATTAGAGATGATGATCCTGTGGGTGAAACCATTAATGTGGACTTCTTGAGGAGGATTTGTAGAAGATCTTCACATCTAGGAATCACAAGGACAGGAGAAATTGCTGACTTTAAAGAACAGACAGTTCCATGCGGTAGATTAGCAAGGGGAGTGAGCAGATATGCAGATGATATCTTTGAAGCTTTAAAAAGATTTGTGTTCTAAAAGCCACAACCAACCTAATTGGTTTTCTAGAACCTTTGACTCTGTTGAGCGTGGGACAGTGAAATAATAGAACAGTGTAGTAAAATATATGAGCATTATTGCAAAAGGGAAGAGAGGTCAAAAGGATATGTTGAAAGGAAATGGAAATAGATTATCTCCAAGCTGAAAAAGGGTAAATGTTGAGATGAGCTCAGTGATTTAATGTTTCAGGATAGTTCACTAAAATTTATAAGTTTTTAGACAAGCTCCACTTCAGTAAAAGTGTCTTAACTTCTCTTAGCCAGATAGCCCAGTGAGCATATAAAATGGATTTTCAGGTGGGATGTTGGTTAGGATTTTTAACAATTTAGATAGCTGTTTATTTTTCCCATCTTTTTTTTTTTTTTTCTTCACCCACCTCAAAAGATAAGGAGATGGAGAAACTCCAGTTTCTTAACCTTTTGAGCAAAAAATGAGTTTCCAATTGCTACAGAAGATCTGCATTATAAATCAGGTTCTTTTGCAATTTGTGAACAAATCTTGACTTCGTTAAGATTACCTTCTTTTATGTCTTTGGAATTAGTACTGCAAATTCAAGTGTTAGCTTTGTTTCACATGGAACTGAAAAGTACTATATAAAAGCTAGGAAATACTATTTATTTACTGTATGCTATTCATAGTAAGTAGTATGTGAAACTATGTGGTAACTTGCCTCCTCTTTCTTTACATGGCTTGACCTTTACAAACTTCCTCTTCTTGAGTAAATAAATCTTACAATTCAGTTTTCCCTTGTATGTCTGAAAATGAAACCATTGTTGAATGAGGGATATTAATGAATACTAAACCAAAAAGGTGCATAATTGAATAATTCACTTGTTTGCTCAGCTTACATCCATATACCATGGATTTTTTTCTGCAATTAACAGAGATTATTCTACAGAATTTAAGCTTTTCTTTTTTCAAGGCTTCATAGCCTAAAGGGTCACGAGAAGAACTTTCCATAAATTAACTAGATGTGGCTGATGGGATATTGTCCAGGAAGTGAAGTGTTTTGAACAATAAGGAAAAGAGTTGTGTGAACTAAACTTTTTTATCATTGATTTTTCAAGCCAGTCAACAGTATGAAGAAAATGTAAATAGTACAAAACTGTTGTACTGGTGCCTCCAGCAGACAGAACTAACTATTGTGTCTATCTGTTGACATGTACTAGGGAAAAGTTTCTGGCTGGGGAACACAGACATAGTCCCTTCTCCATCTCATCTTGGCCCTTTCCACCATGCTTAAAAACCTGGGACTCTATAGGTACAAGAGGGGTGGAAACAGAAGTGGCAAAAAGGCAGTTGCCACCTAGTCATCCTTTGGAAGTGCTCCATTTTTGGACATATTGTTGTCTTCATTACCAAGGTGAATATTGACAACAGCACTGGGACATACTGTGATTCAAAAAGCAGGACTACTCTGCTCCTGTGAGTATGTGATATAATGCTTATAACCCCACATAGCCATAAATTTGCTGAAAAGTCTCTTGTCTGTCAGAAAGCTAGCTGCATCAAACGGCAGCAACTGCTGTAGCTAAAAACAGTGTATGCGGGTATTTTCTGGACTGTGCAGAAGTCAACCTCTTACAGACAGCTAAGGCAATCTGCAGCAGAACAGAAACAGGATTGATTACTTCAAATAGAACCATATCTTGTTTCTACTAATAGCGTGATTAAGCTGGTACTTTGCTCTGAGGTAAAGATGGGAAGTATTTGTTTGATAGTCTGGTGAAACAAGTAGTTGTTTTTTTCCCCTGCTGGTTTTGAGGAGCGTCAAGACTTGATCACAAAACATAGTTGTTTGAATTGTGAGTTCTACTTTTGCTGCCAATTTTAGGAAAATTCCTCTAGGCCATACTTCATACTACCATGAATGTGGTTTTTTTAAGTATTTCCATCAACATCCAAAAAGTCTGTTACCTAAGTTTGAACATGTAACAACTTTGATGTTAACCCACATAACAGTTTCTCTACACAGAGAGATTCAGAAAACTAAGGCAAAGCAATTAATGATATGCAAAAATGAAGAGTTTAAACACCTATGTTCCATTGCTTTCATTTGGGAATAAAGTGACTTTAGCTCAGATCACCTCAATAGCAACCTAAAAGTAAAGGTATACCTTTCCCTTCCAAGGGATTACAGGTAAGAAATGTATATGCCAGCCAAAGATTTTCATCTTTTGATAGGATGTCATTTTGGGAACTGTTGAAATAATCTAATTTTTATCTTGCAAGATGCAGTCTCTTTCAGGGTTCCATATGATCAGTTTTGTTGATGTTTTGAGAGTTTTATTCTGTCCACATAACTGAGTATGATTCTGAGCTTACTGGCTCCACCAAAGACTGTGAAGCAAGGGTAACAAAAAGAGATTGTTATTTAAAAGATGTCAATGTTTTCAATCTCAGCAAAAGAGTAGTTGCTGAAAATTTTTCTTTAGGTCACAATGATTACTGTGAAGAAAAGAATCTTGAATATGAAGCAACTATGATTTTTGATTCAAGGTATATCAGATAAACTTTGGATTTATTTAAACCATCTTTTCCTACAGATTCATGTTACTTTTGTTTCTTTTGCTGTCCCCTCCAAATGTGTTTGGTTTTCTGGTTTTCCACTAAATACATTTGGGTTGAAGATATGTTTTGATAACTTGTTCAATACTCTTCAGTTTATTTGGATGGACCAATTAAGGATGAAATATATGTTTATCTAGAAATGCTTATTTGTAGAGGCAGAGGAAATTGTGTAATTTTTCATGTGTATATTCAATAGTTTGCCTGTTGTTTATGATACTGTTTTATATTCTAGCTTAGAAATCTGAATCTTCAGATCTGACTACTCAAAATTCTTTTTCCTGATGAAAGTTTAACCTTTCTGACCTGTAAAAATGCTTACAGACTGGGGTTCTTTGCAAGGTCTTCTAAGAAAATCTGTCCAGTGCAATTGCAGGAAAGTGCTTATTATTATTTACTTACTTACTTTTTGTAATCATACCTTTACTCTTGTATTTGCTAGTTAAGTAAAATCTTTCTTTAAAATTCTGATCTTAAGTTTTAAATCAGCACTTTGCTTTTTCCCTCTCAGATTTCTTATGAAATCCTGCAATTTTGGCATATGTTTCCTCCATAATCCAAATCCGAGAATTTTGGTTATTTTGTGGCATACTTTATATTCCTTTCAGGCCTATATGTTTGTCCATTTGCAGCATTTTGATGGGAAAACATCACTAACTTATTTGAATATGCTGAGCCCTTTGAGATTATGTTTGTCTGTCTTTTCTGAAAGAAAGGTCTTTTTACTCGATCCTTCATGTTAACAAATCTAACAGAAGATAAACCTGACTTGCTAAAGGTCTGTTGTAAAATGCATATAAAAATAACAATGCCGCAGAAACCAAGCAGAGGCAAAGATTTGCCACGAGTCTGCTTAATTACTGTCTTATTAACCAATTATCTTTGCGTTATGGAAAAGCCTATAAAATCAAAATGCTGCTTTCTAGAGCCTCTGTTCCTGACTAGAAGTAATAATATCAGTTATTAACAATTAAACTTAGGTCAAGCAGGACGTCTTGTTACATGTCTAAGCCCAAACTTGCAAATGTGGTTTTCATGTTCAAAATATGGTGACACATTCTTCAGCAACAGAATGAAACATAAACCATGCACAGTGAGAAGGACATATCTAATACTTGTTCAACTGTAGCATCTTCTGGTAAGGCTATCTCAAGCCCCCAAGAATACTAGGTTCATTATGGTCACTGTGGACATATCCAAGTTCTTCTGGAGCAAGAAATCTTAAACCACCATCAGGCTCTTCTGTAATTCATTCATTTTGTCACCTTTTACATTGTTCATTATGGTCTTCTCCTCCTTCTTGAGAACTCTCATGCTTCCTGCTCTTTCACTTCAGGCACTGAAATGGAGACAAATTGCCATGCAATGGACAGTCTCCTAGATCTGAGCCAGCACTGTTCTATCTGCTATTTAGCAGGAGTTCATGCAAAAGTAGCCACCCAAATACTCCTATCAAAAGTGGAATTAATTTCATTTATCCATAAAACTACATTAGCCTAATTTAGCAGAACGCTTATTGTTCAACTGTGTGGAGTATTTGTTTAGTGGTGAATCCCAAAGGTGGCTTGCTTTTAGCTGCAGGGCATAGACTGCATGCAATCGTTGGCCTTTCCCCAACTTTGATCATTGCCTTATCAAACAATGTTACTTTGGTGAGCTCCATACAGAATTTCAGCATAGCAGAATTTCTCAAAGCACACATTTTATAGCTAATCTGTGATAATTATCGCTTAATTTGATAGAAGAGGAAGGTGAGGGCAAAAGGTTTAATTACTGCTATGTGGCTGGAGCATTGTATCACCATCAGATAAAGTGCTATATAATTTGTTTGTAGAGTTTTACCTTGTAATATCTCTAATGGTGTGATATCTCTAACTAGTTTTCCATGTAAGTTTGCAAATTTCATTGTTAATAACAATCCTAATATGGTATTCATTAGCCTGTTAATTACATTGCTGTTTAGAAACCTTTGCTTCCAATTAGCTTTAATAACAACATCAGGGTCATTTTTCTGTGCTGCCATTTTCGTGCAACACTTTCCCATTTAAACTGCCTGCTGTTCTGTCTTAATTAAATTTAATAACAGTAGTGGTAGTTTATAGGGGACTTTTTAACCTCATTTAATGTCAGACCATTTGTACTAGTTTGAAGTAGGTACTGAAAACGTTTGCATTAATCCAATTGCTTTGAAAAGGAGCAAACTTCACTTGTTTCAGATGATTTTAATTAAGGCAAAATCCCCGTGAAAGGTCAAAGTCCCTACCTGTGCAAATATGTAGAAACATTAGGGTTTTTTCTAAGTACACTGAAGATGCAGTGAAAAATCACAACAAAAGGAAAAAGGAGGCTATAATTATTTTATTTTTTTTAAATAGCAGGAGAAAAGGGTGAAAAAGGTGTTAATGTCATCAGTGACTCAGTACTGCCATTCAGACAGAACTTCAGGTAGGGAACAGTTGCTGTATTTTTTAACTTGGGAAAGCTCCACAGGACCTGAATAAAATACTTAACATTATGCAGCACCCTTGAAGTTGCACAGTGAGACTAGAATCATGGCTTTCATTAAAAATAATTATCCCTTTAGCCCACATAAATTTAAAGCCTTTTGGAGAATCTCTCCATGAGATTATAGAAAATCATAGAAAAGTAAGACTGAAAGAGATACTAGAGGTCACCTGGTCCATCTTCCTCCTCAGGCAGGCTGTCTAAACCAATACCATTTCTGAAGACAAGTTTTTTAGACCGTACAGTCCTACTTTAATAAGGATTTTACAGCTTCTTTGGTGGGCTCCAAATGATAAGGTCAAATTGCTGTGATGAAGGTTGCTCCAATACTGACTGTCCCTCTGTGAATTTGGAGATGATTGCAGATACCTTTATCCTAGACTATTTATTTGACTCTAGAGAGTCAGTAAGCTCGACTCTGCTCTGCAAAATCCTATGGCTTTCTTAGGGTGTTGCCTAGAGCTCAGATACAGTTTTGTATGCAGGAGCTGATGAAGGAGAAATTGGAGGTATTCCAGTGACCTGACAAAGAAGGTAGCTGCCAGGATGGCATGCTGAACTTGGGAGATGCAGCTAAGTAAAGGAGGGGGGAAGAGGGATGCAATTTCACAGTTGGAGGTGAGAGGGAAAAGCCAGCTGTAAGTACAAGACAAGCTGCAAGCAGCGATGATGGGCTGTGCTGGGAACAATCTGTGATTGCGAAGCAGAAGTGGGAGCTAAAGGAGCAAAATCCTCGGCAGCCTTATAGAGTCATTGTCCCATGAATGGCAAGTAAAGTAAGATAACTCCAAGACATTAAAGAGACTGAGGCAGGAAACTGTCTGTAGGGGCTTCCTTCTCTGTAGCAGATGCAAATCTCGGAGATTTCAGGGGAGGGAAGAGGAAAACAGGTCTTTCCTTCCCAGAGCACTGCTTGGATCTTGCTTACCTCTCTTTATTACATACCACAAAGGGGCAATAGGCAGCTTTCTGCTCATCTTGCTGGCTCCTATAAATCTTGCTCTTAGGCTCATATGTCAGCCTTAGATCTGATCAACAGTGTCATAGAATCATTTAGGTTGGAAAAGATCTTTAAGATCATTGAGTTCAACCATTAACCTAGCACTGTCAAGTCTACCACTAAACCATGTCCCTAAATGCCACATCTACATGTCTTTTAAATACCTCCAGAGATGGTGGGCAGCCTGTTCCAATGCTTGACAACCCTTTTGGTGAAGAAATTTTTCTTGATATCCAATCTAAACCTCCCCTGGCTCAACTTGAGGCTGTTTTCTCTTGTCCTATCGCTTGTTACTTGGGAGAAGAGACCGACACATACCTGGCTACAACCTCCTTTCAGACAGTGTAGAGAGCAATAAGGACTCCCCTCAACCTCCCTTTCTTCAAACTAAACAGTCTAGCAAATGAACAGCCTAGCAAAGAAGCTCCACATCATCTCAGAGGGATGTGTGGAAAATGTGTCCAAAATGGCTCTCTGTGCCTTGTCCCTATTTACATCAACTGGGATACATACATTGCCAAAGAAAGGGGGCAATTTTAAGACATGGAAAAGAGTTAACTCCTGCATTCCCTAGCAAAGGCTTCTGAGGAATAGCTTTGCATCTGCAGCCACTTCTCAGTGTACTTCTAGGTGCTGTTGGCATCTTGCAAAGTTGAGTGCCTTCAAGAGACAGATGGGGTTGCAGAAGCCTTTCCTGAGATCAGGAGACAAGAATGTGCTTTTAGGCACATTGAAATGAAGAGTAGTTGTGAAAGTTAAAGGCAGATAGGAGCTAGGATGAGATTTAAATAAAAATAATCCTCAGTGCAGCTCAAAAGCAAATAAAAAGGACATTTCAGGATTACAAATGACAGGAAGGAAGAAAGGTGGATTGGGGATTGGTAAAAAAGCGGGCAGTGAAGAAACTCCTGCAATATGATGTCAGTTTGATATATACGTATCTGTTAAGTTTGCCTGAATTCAATAGCAAGAAATAGAATAGTTTGAACCACAGTAGTTTTACAAACAAGTTTTATTGCTCAAAACTTCAAAACCAAAATGTGAAGATGGATCACTTGCGTGTCCGGTGACACTAAATCTGTCTTGTGTATACTGTAAGATGGTTTTTTTGTCCAGTTTTAGAATCCTCTGGCATTTGTTACCCAGCTTTGAGAATAACTTTTCAGATAGATTTTTTTATTACCAAAAAGAAATGAGAATGTGCATGAAGCATAGCTTGACAGGAAGCAGAGTTAAAGAAGTTGTCACAGTTTGCAGCAAAAATTTGAACATTATCTAGTTGGCGTTCGGTATACAGAACACTGGAGTGTAAAACAGCTGCGGTCAGGGGAGGCAAACAGACGAGGACTGGACAGTAAATGTTTCACATGGGAAATCCTTCCTGGACAATATGTTTTTGTGAAATTTATTGTAGTGCCCCTTCCCTTCCTGTTCATTAATGTGGAGCATGCCCAGAAGAAGCATTGTTTAATACATCATTTAACTGGGTATTTAGAGTGTAATTTGGAGGTGATATAGATTATATGCTGTCTTTCAGATAGATTCATTAGGGGAATTGACACTTTGAAAAACAGGTATTTCAAGGTGTTAAGTACTCTAAATTCCAATTAATGATGTGATAACCAAGGACAGCGAGGACCATACAATGCAGCATCTGTTTTCCTCCCTTAATGATGCAGTGCACTGTACAGTCATTCTAACTAGGCATCTGAAAGTAGGATTCTCTGCATCTCTGCCTCTCTCACAGAGAACTTCCTTGGTTACCAAGACGAATACTGAGGACATAGAAATAGCTTCAATTTAGTATTTAGAAATGAACATAACTAAATACAGGCCTACATCAGCCCTTCCCATAAGCACAGCTTGTATGTGGCCCTCACCTATTCTGTCTTCTGAATGAATATTGACATGGAGAAATGCCACTGACCCTGAACATGTTTTCTGTATAAAAGTTCTCACTGTTGCTACTACAAAGGCAGCTCTTCCAACACAACCTAGAGGAAAAGGGATTTTCTGCTCCTTTTGACTTCTAAATATAAATAGCAGAATAAATGGTCAGAAAATTTCCTATCTAAAATCTTTCTTAACAGAGATTTTACCAGATGCTGCAAGACCTTTCTAACTTTCAGCTGAATAGATCAAATAAATTAAGAAATCGTGTGAAAGTGTTTAGTCACTTTGTGACTAATGCACCGTTTCTTCTAAACTCTTCTTACATTGGGAGCACATAGCAAGGTTGTCCTCAAAGTTCTGGTGCTGGCTGGGGGGAATGAGTGTACCTAAATTCCTATTGGCGTTCTGTGCAGATATCCAATCTTACTCAACTTTCAATAACTTGTCTGTGATTCTTTAAGTGTAAATAAGTCTGTACATGTTTGTATAACCTCTGAAAATGAGAAGGATTTTTTTTTTGGATGTATGTCATTTACTTTTTTCTGTCTCTTGGGTATGAATCTATGTTGAGTTGCTAACTGGAGATTTTAAGCTTCTGGTCTTTTGGGCCATTTGGATTCCTCTTCTCAGCACCTCTCTCTGTTCAAATCCACAGCTGTGAGCACTCCAGACTTTGGTTAATTACACCCTTCCTTTCAATAAAACCCATAGTATTACTATTTCCTTTTCCAAGTAGTTGTTTCGTATCCCTGTTAATATTGTAACTTCAGATGTAGAGTACGATGTGAGCCCTCAGTTGAATTTCTAGGCCTCTGATTTACTGTGCTTAATGCCTTGGCTTTGGGCTGCTTTGAGACCAAGGTGACACTTTTCCTTGTGAGGCTGTTCCTACATGATTGTATCCTTTCTAGAAGGTGATAGATAAATAAGCAGAGACAGGCATAATAACCCAATGAAATGTTTTAACTGATAAACTGGCTCCAATGACTCTTGTCTGAAGAAGGAAAATAAAGTCTGCCTGAAATAGAACAGGCTGTTCCCAATTCCATGCCTGTGCTGCCTACAGCTCTTGACAGAGACTGAAGAAAGAGAGCTTGCTTAAATAACCCGTCTGCTACTGGCCAGAGAAAGAACAGCAAAGAAAACATGAGCTTCTCAGAGACTTGAGTTTGAGCTCAAATGTCCAATTCCAAGAGAATGAGGTTAACATAGTGTCTTGTAGAAACCTGGGTTTTGTCAGGCATGAATGTGCTATGAGGACATCTACTAGATGGAGATTTTCCATCTTGTTTGTGAAATCCAGCTAGGCTCAGATAGTAAATTAGGAATGGCAATTTGGTGTATGTCCGGAAATCTAATTGCAAATGCCTGGAGAAATGTAAAGTCAAGTCTAGTCAAGAAAAGAGGGACATATGAAGCTTAGTGTTTAAAATACTGGTTAGCATCGACATGCCCAGAGTGGTGGGATGTATTAATTACAGCTCTGAGCGTAAAGACTTAGAGTGCGGTATCATTTTTGTTCATATTAGCCTTTTCTTGGATCTACCTTCATAAATACAAAAACAGTAGGGAGAAAATTAAGTCAGATTGTTTAGGACAATATTGCAATGACAACAATGCTCAAAAAAAGATGCTGACAATTCATAGTTCAGAGGAAAAACTTAGCGATGAGAGTAGAGATGCAACAAAAAAGCTAGGGTTTGTAGGTTCTTTTAAAATTTCAATCATACTTTTCTGTGTGTTAGGGGGAGTTTCTCTCTCAACTTCCACGGGAGTGAAATTTGTTTCCTGATGTA
Organism: Cariama cristata; assembly: GCF_000690535.1. Classification (NCBI taxonomy): domain Eukaryota; kingdom Metazoa; phylum Chordata; class Aves; order Cariamiformes; family Cariamidae; genus Cariama; species Cariama cristata. The sequence goes on from NW_009615057.1 coordinate 25,371, forward strand.
TGCAAACCGCTGAATTAATGCAGGTGTTTGCTTCTATAGTCTAGGCTGAACTGTAACCTTCAAGTTCTATACTATAGAAGTATAGAACTTCTATAGTTCTATAGGTTGAATTGTAACTGTCTTTAAAAAACAGAAGTTAACCTGACAATGAATAAAATTGTGGACTTCGCCTGTCCATCTCTAGCAGCCTGCTTCCATTGTCTTGCTGAGTTGTTGGTTTGTTTGAGTTTTTTTTTATTTTGCTGTGTTTTATCTCTCCTATCTTTAAATTTCATTCAGTTATGAATCTATTTCCTAGAGATTAAGATTGGCACATTTAGACTTTTTTTTTTAAAAAAAAAAAAAAAAAAGACACTTCAAATCCAATAATTCTGGAACTTTCCAGTGCAGAAATAGTAAGGTTAATTTTTTGATTCAGCGGGGAAAACTGTCCAGTGCCATTAACTGCAGTACTTTTATCACTGCACTTACTGCTATTGTGCTTTGATATGTTGTGAGAATTTTTTAATGAACTTTCTTTCCTTTTCCTTTAATTATTTGAGGTTGTTCACAACACCTATTTCTGCTACCTTTGAAACTGTTGTAAAGCCATATGCTACAAAACCAGAGCGATAAGACATATGGAGACAACTTTGGGCAATATGCAGCCAGCTGGCTGAAAAGATTTTAGGAAATACATCCTCTTACTTGAAAAAAAAATGAAAAAAAGATGGGGGGGGGGGGGGAAAAGCAAC